>NW_026885543.1:0-6690 GCF_032173495.1 Musca vetustissima
AGAGAACTCCCACCCACCTCCAAACACGTAACGTATGTTAATATACAATTTTACATTGGCTTAAAATATTTACCTTTACATATTCTATGCAAAAAACTGTGCAAGAATATTGAACGACTTATTAAAAGGGGAAACCAAAAATAAATGTGGAAGACTAAGTGAACAAATCCACCCCACTTGAAAAAAAAAATAGTTAAAAAATCCACCGCACTTGAGAAAGAATTATTTAAAAATTACACGCCTTTTGAAAAAAAAAATAATTAATTAAAAACCCACTCCCATTTTAGGACTTGAAAAACTAAACTATAAAAAATCCACGCCTGTTTTAAGGCTTGAAAAACTAAACTTTAAAAAATCCACGCCTCCTTTAAGGCTTGAAAAACTAAACTTTAAAAAATCCACGCCTCTTTTAAGGCTTGAAAATCTGATCTTTAAAAAATCCACGCCTCTTTTAAGGCTTGTAAAACTAAACTATAAAAAATCCACGCCTCATTTAAGGCTTGAAAAACTAAACTTTAAAAAATCCACGCCTCTTTTAAGGCTTGAAAATATAATATTAAAAAATCCACGCCTCTTTTAAGGCTTGTAAAACTAAACTATAAAAAATCCACGCCTCATTTAAGGCTTGAAAAACTAAACTTTAAAAAATCCACGCCTGTTTTAAGGCTTGAAAAACTAAACTATAAAAAATCCACGCCTCTTTTAAGGCTTGAAAATCTGATCTTTAAAAAATCCACGCCTCTTTTAAGGCTTGTAAAACTAAACTATAAAAAATCCACGCCTCATTTAAGGCTTGAAAAACTAAACTTTAAAAAATCCACGCCTCTTTTAAGCTTTCAAAAAGTATTCTTTAAAAATCCACGCCTCTTTTAAGGCTTGTAAAACTAAACTATAAAAAATCCACGCCTCATTTAAGGCTTGAAAAACTAAACTTTAAAAAATCCACGCCTCTTTTAAGGCTTGAAAATCTGATCTTTAAAAAATCCACGCCTCTTTTAAGGCTTGTAAAACTAAACTATAAAAAATCCACGCCTCATTTAAGGCTTGAAAAACTAAACTTTAAAAAATCCACGCCTCTTTTAAGGCTTGAAAATCTGATCTTTAAAAAATCCACGCCTCTTTTAAGGCTTGTAAAACTAAACTATAAAAAATCCACGCCTCATTTAAGGCTTGAAAAACTAAACTTTAAAAAATCCACGCCTGTTTTAAGGCTTGAAAAACTAAACTATAAAAAATCCACGCCTCTTTTAAGCTTTCAAAAAATATTCTTTAAAAATCCACGCCTCTTTTAAGCTTTCAAAAAATATTCTTTAAAAATCCACGCCTCTTTTAAGGCTTGTAAAACTAAACTATAAAAAATCCACGCCTCATTTAAGGCTTGAAAATCTGATCTTTAAAAAATCCACGCCTCTTTTAAGGCTTGTAAAACTAAACTATAAAAAATCCACGCCTCATTTAAGGCTTGAAAAACTAAACTTTAAAAAATCAACGCCTGTTTTAAGGCTTGAAAAACTAAACTATAAAAAATCCACGCCTGTTTTAAGGCTTGTAAAACTAAACTATAAAAAATCCACGCCTCATTTAAGGCTTGAAAAACTAATCTTTAAAAAATCCATGCCTCTTTTAAGTCTTGAAAATCTTAACTTTAAAAATCCACGCCTCTTTTAGTTCTTGAAAAAATATTCTTTAAAAATCCCCGCCTCTTTTAAGACTTGAAAATCTTAACTTTAAAAATCCACGTCCTTTTAAGGATTGAAAATCTTAACTTTAAAAATCCACGCCTCTTTTAAGGCTAGAAAAACTAAACTTTAAGAAATCCACGCCTTGTTGGAGGCTTGAGAAATTAATCTTTAAAAAATCCACGCCTTGTTGGAGGCTTGAGAAATTAATCTTTAAGAAATCCACGCCTTGTTGGAGGCTTGAGAAATTAATCTTTAAAAAATCCACGCCTTGTTGGAGGCTTGAGAAATTAATCTTTAAAAAATCCACGCATTGTTGGAGGCTTGAGAAATTAATCTTTAAAAAATCCACGCCCTGTTGGAGGCTTGAAAAATTAATTTAAAAAAAAATCCACGCCTTGTTGGAGGCTTGAAAAATTAATTTTTAAAAAATCCACGCCTTGTTGGAGGCTTGAGAAATTAATCTTAAAAAAATGCACGCCTGTATTGGTCATTTAAAAAATAATCTTTAAAAATCCACGCCTATTTTAGGGGTTGAAAAAAATTTTACCTTATCATTTTAATTTTTTTGTAACCACTGTGCTTCCTTATAACCTCTTATAAACACACATTCTCAATCAGGTTGTTATCACAAGAACCCTTTGGTAACAAAATATTATTCCACTTCATGCTGCTGCACAAGAAAAAACAACGAAAACCGCTTTAACAGACATAACACTACCTAACAATCTATATAAATTTTTTTTGTATATATAAAATATTTAAATAAATATGATTATGATAACATAATAACTAACGGCATATAAAAAACGAAAACGTTCTTCTTCTTCTCGAACAGACAAAACGTAAATATTGACTTTAAGCTGCAAGAAGCAATTGCACACAATTTACAGACAATGTGAGAAATGTTCTGGCTGTGATAAAAAGCTTACACACAGGATAAAATAAAAATTTAAAAAGAAAATTGACTTTATTTTATTTGGTTTCTTTTAATAACAAGAAAAAATCTGAAATTCTCTTTTTAAAATACTGATGAACGCAAAAGTATGACTTCATATTCGAACATCTGTTTGCATTATTATGCAAATAAATTCACAATAAACTGGAATAATTTTCTTTAATTACGAAAATGCTCTTCCAAGTACGTGCATATATTGTGAAAAGCAAGTCATCATCATCATCGGCAGCGTTGTCGTCAGCACTTTATTTAATACATCTTTGGCCATTAACAAGGACATCACCGCATTCATCCGGCATCGTTAACACTTTCAGTTATAATCTCAGAGAGAACATGTCTCTCGTTGGAAACACGCACACATACATATATTGATTAATATAATGATTCATTTTCCTTTTCAGTTTCCTTCACATTTTTGTATTTTATTTTTATCCATTTCCTTAGCTGAAGGACAATCTTATTTTTTAAAATATCGGAAAATGGCAGGATGAACATTTTTTCCAAGAATATTTTTTCATGCCTTAAAAGAGGCGTGGAATTTTTAATTAGTTTTTCAAGCCATAAAAGAGGCGATGATTTTTTAAAGATTAGTTTTTCAAGCCTTAAAATAGGCGTAGATTTTCTAAAGATTAGTTTTTCAAGGACGTACCCTATTGAAATTGGGAAAATCGGTTCAGATTTAGATATAGCTCCCATATATATTTTCGTCCCTAGTTGTCCAAAGTCCCTATATATCTTTCGATTTGCACGAAAATTTGCACAGCGCACTGAATTAGGTCTGGAATGATGTGTGTTAAGTTTCCTGAAAATCGGCCCAGATTTAGATACAGCTCCCATATATATTTTCGTCCGATTTAATGTAAATGGTGCACCAAAGTCCCTATATATCTCTCTATTTGCACGAAATTTGGCACAGCGTAATGAATTAGGTCTAGAATGATGTGTGTTAAGTTTCCTAAAAATCGGTCCAGATTTAAACATATATATTTTCCTCCGATTTAATGTAAATGGTGCACCAAAGACCGAAAGTTAGGCCATCTGCTACAAAATTTTGCTCAAAGTATTGAAATTAGTATTGCCTTCCGAGTGCTAAGTTTTAAAGGAATCGGTTTAAATTTAGATATAGCTCTTTTATATAGTTTCATCTGATTTTAAGTAAATGGTGCACCAAAAATCCAAAGTTAGGCTGATTGACTGATATTAACTTCAGTACGTTGTGCAAAATTTTGTGTTTTGTGGTTTGAAATCGCTTCAGATTTGGTTAGAGCTCCTATATATATTTTTTCGATTTTAACTACATTATGCACCATGAACTCAAAATGTGGCCGATGTGCACAAAACATAAACTTTAACTGTGACAAATTTCGATGATATCGGTATAGATATATATATATATATATATATATATTCATCCGATTTTTAGTAAATAGTGTACCAAACTACTCATGTTTATCCAATCGGACACTCGGATATATATGGGAAATTACAAAATTCTTTTAAAATTCCATTAAAAAAATTTGAAAAAAATGTTTGCGAGCACATTTATGATTTTTGGTACATAGGTTAAGAAAAATATGCTGATTCGAAATCTGTTCGCGTTCACAAATTCGGATGCTGCGCACAGAAGTTATAGCGGTTTTAAATTTTGTATTTCAAATATAATTTAAATGAATTCCTATTTGTTGTAATTTGCGAATTTCTTCACAAATGGTTAAACACATTTGTTTTCTTTGCACATTTGTTATTAGAACCGTATTGTCCATGGGGTATTCTGCAACTTAGTCACTGATCACATATGCGTGCGTTGTGTAGTTTAGCCACAAATCAGGAAGGAACACAAAAAAACTCGTTGGCTTCAACACTTTTTCACACATTTTTTTACATTACCACCATCATAGCTTCCACGCAACTTATTATTTATTACCAATATTTTAAGATTTTGACAAGAACACTTCATTTTATAGAAATTAATTTAAATGATATGCAATATTTTCACATTTCGCTCCAAAGAGGCTCCAAAAGAGGCGTGGATTTATTAAAAAATATTTTTTCAAGCCTTAAAAGAGGCGTGGATTTTTTAAAAAATATTTTTTCAAGCCTTAAAAGAGGCGTGGATTTTTTAAAAAATATTTTTTCAAGCCTTAAAAGAGGCGTGGATTTTTTAAAAATAAATTTTCAAGCATTAAAATAGGCGTGGATTTTTTAAAAATATTTTTTCAAGCCTTAAAAGAGGCGTGGATTTTTTAAAAAATATTTTTTCAAGCCTTAAAAGAGGCGTGGATTTTTTAAAAAATATTTTTTCAAGCCTTAAAAGAGGCGTGGATTTTTTAAAAAATATTTTTTCAAGCCTTAAAATAGGCGTGGATTTGTTAAAAAATATTTTTTCAAGCCTTAAAAGATGTGTGGATTTTGTTAAAAAATATTTTTTCAAGCCTTGACAGATGTGTGGATTTTGTAAAAAAATATTTTTTCAAGCCTTAAAAGAGGCGTGGATTTGTTAAAAAATATTTTTTCAAGCCTTAAAAGAGGCGTGGATTTTTTAAAAAATATTTTTCCAAGCCCTAGAAGAGGCGTGGATTTGTTAAAAAATATTTTTTCAGGGACTAGAAGAGGCGTGGATTTGTTAAAAAATATTTTTTCAGGGACTAGAAGAGGCGTGGATTTGTTAAAAAATATTTTTTCAGGGACTAGAAGAGGCGTGGATTTGTTAAAAAATATTTTTTCAAGCCTTAAAAGAGGTGTGGATTTTTTAAAAAATATTTTTTCAAGGCTACAAAAGAGGCGTGGATTTATTAAAGAATATTTTTTCAAGGGTCCAAAAGAGGATTTTTTAAAAAATATTTTTTCAAGCCTTACAAGAGGCGTGGATTTGTTAAAAAATATTTTTTCAAAGGCCTTCCAGACGTGGATTTATTAAAGAATATTTTTTCAGACATGTAGAGGGTGTGGATTTATTAAAGAATATTTTTTCAAGGGTCCAAAAGAGGCGTGGATTTATTAAAGAATATTTTTTCAAGGGTCCAAAAGAGGCGTGGATTTATTAAAGAATATTTTTTCAAGGGTCCAAAAGAGGCGTGGATTTATTAAAGAATATTTTTTCAAGGGTCCAAAAGAGGCGTGGATTTATTAAAGAATATTTTTTCAAGGGTCCAAAAGAGGCGTGGATTTATTAAAGAATATTTTTTCAAGGGTCCAAAAGAGGCGTGGATTTATTAAAGAATATTTTTTCAAGGGTCCAAAAGAGGCGTGGATTTATTAAAGAATATTTTTTCAAGGGTCCAAAAGAGGCGTGGATTTATTAAAGAATATTTTTTCAAGGGTCCAAAAGAGGCGTGGATTTATTAAAGAATATTTTTTCAAGGGTCCAAAAGAGGCGTGGATTTATTAAAGAATATTTTTTCAAGGGTCCAAAAGAGGCGTGGATTTATTAAAGAATATTTTTTCAAGGGTCCAAAAGAGGCGTGAATATTTTTTCAAGGGTCCAAAAGAGGCGTGGATTTATTAAAGAATATTTTTTCAAGGCTACAAAAGAGGCCTTGGATTTATTAAAGAATATTTTTTCAAGGGTCCAAAAGAGGCGTGGATTTATTAAAGAATATTTTTTCAAGGGTCCAAAAGAGGCGTGGATTTATTAAAGAATATTTTTTCAAGGGTCCAAAAGAGGCGTGGATTTATTAAAGAATATTTTTTCAAGGGTCCAAAAGAGGCGTGGATTTATTAAAGAATATTTTTTCAAGGGTCCAAAAGAGGCGTGGATTTATTAAAGAATATTTTTTCAAGGGTCCAAAAGAGGCGTGGATTTATTAAAGAATATTTTTTCAAGGGTCCAAAAGAGGCGTGGATTTATTAAAGAATATTTTTTCAAGGGTCCAAAAGAGGCGTGGATTTATTAAAGAATATTTTTTCAAGGGTCCAAAAGAGGCGTGGATTTATTAAAGAATATTTTTTCAAGGGTCCAAAAGAGGCGTGGATTTATTAAAGAATATTTTTTCAAGGGTCCAAAAGAGGCGTGGATTTATTAAAGAATATTTTTTCAAGGGTCCAAAAGAGGCG
>NW_026885544.1:0-69454 GCF_032173495.1 Musca vetustissima
TCTGAAAGTACGTTTCAAGACCTTTCAATTGATGTGGGTCTTCATACTGCATCCATTTTAGTTTTTGCGCTATATGGCGTTTTCTACACAGAGTCCCCACTGTCACTGAGACTTGCAATGAAAATCGAGAAAATCCGTTAGGCGAAGGTTTGTTTTCCGGCATATGGTGTGTATATTCTGAAAGTACATTTCGAGACCTTTCAATTGATGTGCGTATCAATACTGCATCCATTTTAGTTTTTGCGCAATATGGCGTTTTCTACACAGAGTCCCCACTTTTTTCCACAACATGGCGTTTTCTACACAGACTCCCCAGTGTCTTTTTCGGCATAGGGTGTATATATTCTGAAAGTACATTTCGAGACCTTTCAATTGATGTGCGTATCAATACTGCATCCATTTTAGTTTTTGCGCAATATGGCGTTTTCTACACAGAGTCCCCACTTTTTTCCACAACATGGCGTTTTCTACACAGACTCCCCATTGTCACTGGAAAATCGAGAAAATCCGTTTAGCAAAGTTTTTTCTTCGGAAAATCGAGAAAATCCGTTTAGCAAAGTTTTTTCAGAATATATACACCTTAATATATTCTGAAAGTACGTTTCGAGACCTTTCAATTGATGTGGGTCTCCATACTGCGTCCATTTTAGTTTTTGCGCAATATGGCGTTTTCTACCCAGAGTCCCCACTGTCACTGAGACTTGCAACCAAAATCGAGAAAATCCGTTAGGCGAAGGTTTGTTTTCCGGCATATGGTGTATATATTCTGAAAGTACATTTCAAGACCTTTCAATTGATGTGGGTATCAATACTGCATCCGTTTTAGTTTTTGCGGGAACAAATTAAACAAATTGTGGATGCTGCTGTAAGTGCAGCACTCCAAGGGCAGCGTGCCATTATAGACTCAGAAAATAAAGCGTTAAAAGATCAAATTAGTGAACTGACGAGGAAAATATGTGTTATGCAAACTCCGTCGTCATCCGTAGAGACGTACGAAGAAATTAAAATCACCAGCTCGATCGGTACGGATAACCTCGATGCTGTGAAATCTCTTCCAGAGTTTAATGGAATAAGGGAAAAGTACGTATCATGGCGGGCCGCAGCAAAAGCTGCACATAAGATTCATGAAAATACCGTGGGGACGGCAAGGTATTATCAGGCTGTTCTGATAATAAGAAATAAAATTGTTGGCAATGCTAATGACGTCTTAGCATCATTCAACACAGTTTTAAATTTTAAAGCAATAATTGCACGCCTTGATTTTACTTACGCTGATAAAAGACCCATCTATTTAATCGAGCAGGAACTGTCCACATTAAGACAGGGGGAATTGTCAATTTCAGAATTTTATAGTGAAGTAGAAAAAAGAGTGGCTATGTTAGTGAATAAAACTACAATGACATATGGGGACAATACGCAACTGACTATTAACCTTAATACAAAATACAGACAAGATGGTCTGCGCATTTTTATTTCAGGATTAAAAAAACCACTTTGTGACATTCTGTTTTCGTCTCGTCCTGAGGACATGGCCACAGCATTGGCCCTCGCACAAGAAGTTGAGGCAAATCATCAACGATATGTCTTTGCAAATAGCTTCGCTAAGAGAAATGAGATGAAGGATAGCAAGAGTCAACCGTATAGACTTTCTTCGAAAACTCAAGGTACGGTGAATAATCAGCAAAAATCAGAACCCATGGATATAGATCCATCTTCATCAAAATTTAGATACAGCCAACGTTCAAACTCTCAAGCTCCTTATGTGACACCGAAACCTGATAGTTCTAACAAGGTGTTATACGGAGGCGACGAGTCAAGAAACATTAATAATTTACCACCAAAAGCTGAAAAACGTTATCTAGACTCTGGTAGATTTTCTAATGGCAATGTTCAAAAATGGCAGAGATTGAACCATATTGAAGAAACTCGTTGCAATAATGAAACTTGCGATAGAAATAATGAAGTATTTGCAGATGAGAATAGGCAACTAGATGAGGACACTTATGAGGTGTTGGCATGTGAGGCTGACGAAGACATCGAAGAGCTTAATTTTTTAGGCAAGGGTCCCTGCTTCCTTGGATCCCAAGGGTGATTGCAGGCAAAACAAGAAAATTTTTAATAGATACTGGCACCTCCAAAAACTACATTAAGCCATTCAACGGACTCCAGGGAGTGACATCAGTTAACCGACCATTTTTGGTAAAATCAATTCATAATACAAACAGAATTAAGGAGAAAGTCCGAACAAACATATTTGGAATATTTACTGATTTTTTTGTTCTTCCTAGTTTGGAGACGTTTGATGGGATAATCGGACTCGACATTTTAAAAACTTTGAACGCATCAACGATCCCCTTACAACAACCCAATATGGGTGGTTGATAAAAAAGGAGTAGACGAATTTGGTTGCCCAAACAAACGTCTGGTTATTGACTTCCGTAAACTAAATGACAAAACCATTAGCGACAAATATCCTATACCAGACATAACAGAGATTTTGTCTAATTTAGGTGGGGCCAAGTATTTTACAACCCTAGACCTAAAATCCGGTTTCTAGCTGAGCGGGACAGAGAAAAAACAGCATTCTCCGTGAGAAATGGAAAATACGAGTTTTGTCGTTTGCCATTTGGCTTAAAAAACGCACCTAGTATTTTTCAGCGTGCCATTGATGATGTTCTACGAGAACATATCGGGAAGTGTTGTTTCGTCTATATTGATGATGTAATTATCTTCTCGACGTCCGAGGAAAATCATATTCGGGATGTGGAATCAGTCCTAAAAAGTCTTTTAGAGGCAAATATGAAAGTTTCAGCGGAAAAATCGAAATTTTTCAGACAAGAAACAGAATATCTCGGATTTATGGTAACAACAAATGGCATAACAACCTGTGCTGATAAAGTAAATGCTATGAAAAATTTTCCACAACCCACAACGCTACGTGGGGTTCGTTCTTTTTTAGGTTTAGCAGGGTACTACAGATGTTTTATTAAGGATTTTGCAAAAATCGCAAGACCTTTAAGTAGTATTCTAAGAGGAGAATTTGGCAATGTCTCTGCGTCTCAGTCAAAGAAAATAAAAATTACTCTGAACGATGAACAAATCCATGCATTTAATGCATTAAAAAATATTTTGATATCGGAAGATGTGTTATTAAACTATCCTGATTTCAAAAAACCATTTGACTTGACAACTGATGCTTCTTCGCACGCTATCGGAGCTGTTTTATCCCAGGGTAGAAGACCGATTACAATGATATCGCGGACACTGTCTGATGCCGAAGAGAATTATGCTACAAACGAACGTGAACTTCTTGCAATAGTTTGGGCTTTAAAAACTCTCCGGAACTACTTGTATGGCGTTCAAGACATTCGTGTTTTTACCGATCACAAGCCTTTAACATTTGCTGTATCCGATAAAAATCCTAACAATAGGATTAGGCATTTGAAGGCTTTCGTGGATGAATGCAATGCCAAGGTCTTTTATAAGCCAGGCAAAGATAATGTTGTAGCAGACGCTCTTTCCAGGCAGCAAATTAACAACTTGCGACAATTCCAGTGTTATAACCGAAGCAACAGTTCACAGTGAAGCTTCATTTACAAACACAATATTATCGGTAGACAAACCTGTAAATTGTTTTCGGAATCAAATCATAATTGAGGAAGGAACTGTAAAAGGTGTGAAATGTTATATCATGTTTGGGAAGAAAACTCGATATTTTATTACTTTTGAAAATGACAGAGACTTATTTGAGATGTTGCAACAAGTTGTGAAGCCAGATGTTGTAAACGCAATTCATTGCGATCTACCAACGTTGGCAAAAATTCAACATAAGTTAATTGAGCTTTTCCCAGGTGTTAAATTCAGATACTCGAAATCATTTGTCACCGATATCACGAACCTGAATGATCAAAAAGAAATCATTGCGGCAGAACACAACAGAGCACACAGAGCTGCGCAAGAAAATATTAAACATATTTTAGAGGATTATTTCTTTCCAAAAATGGGTAAAAAAGCCAAAGAATTCGTAACAAACTGCCGAATATGTTTGCAATCAAAATATAATCGACAACCTACCAAATATCAGATAGCTCAAACTCCCATCCCAACAAAGTGTGGAGAAATCCTCCACATTGACATTTATTCCACGGATTCTAAACACTTTCTCACATGCATTGACAAGTTCTCTAAATTTGCTGTAGTTCAGCCACTAAGATCGAGAACTATAGTAGACGTACAGCCCCTACTCCTCCAGATTCTAAATTTGTATTCTAATACAACGACTATTTACTGTGACAACGAAAAGGCATTCAATTCAAACACAATAAAGTCAATGTTGAAGAATATGTTCAACATTGAAATTGTAAATGCGCCTCCATTACATAGTACTTCTAACGGACAGGTGGAACGTTTCCATAGCACCCTTACCGAAATCGCTCGCAGTCTGAAACTTGAGAGATTATTAGATGATACGGAAGAAGTTATACTCATGGCTACAATAGAGTATAACAGATCCGTACATTCAGTGATTGGGAAAAAACCTATAGAAGTATTTCGTACAAACGATTTCGACGGAGAAGTTGTAAATCGGCTTCAAAGTGCTCAGCAGAAAGATCTGACACTACATAATGCAAGCCGAAGAACTCAGATATATGAATCAGGAGATAAAGTTTTGGTTAAGACCAACAAAAGATTGGGCAATAAACTTACTCCTTTATATGTCGAAAAAGATGTTCAACAAGATCTAGGAACTACTCTATTAATAGGAGGGAGGAGGGTCCATAAGGACAATATAAGAACCTAAACTGAGTTAATTATTTTTTTTTTCTTTTTCCTTATTTTTTCTTATCTTAGGTTGACTTTCGGATTTATAAGCCTTTTGGCACTCTCAACCGCCGAGATTCTTGACTATAATAATGCGAATTATATTCCAATTTATGATGGAAATTTAATAGTTTTTCAAGAATACGGATACCTTAAGCACATTACGAATTTGACACTATATTCGAACATGAAGGATGAGGCGGCCAATGCATGCAATTTATTCCCGGAGTCGCATATGAAAAAAATTATAAAAGCAGATTTGGACGAAATTGACAGACTATTGAATTTAGTAAATTTACACCATAGATATAAAAGGGGATTGAATGCCCTAGGGACTGTTTTCAAATACATCACTGGAACCCCAGACCATGATGATTTTGAAAAATTACAAGAAATTTCAGATCAACTTATAGACCAAAACAATAGACAGATTAACATTAACACGGCAGTGCAGCTACAAATAGATGAACTCTCTAAAAAACTTAATCAGATTTTGGCAATAGAAAAAAAGGAAAGAATTAATACGGGAAACTTGTTTGATTTATTACTATCGAGAAATAGAGCCATTATTTCTGATCTTAATGGCATAATTCTGTCACTCACTTTAGCAAAAATCGGTCTTATTAATCCGGCCATTTTGGATGCCCAAGAAATAAAACTTATTGAGACGAATGATTACTCTACCGCGGATATTTTAAGAGTATCTAATATTAAAGTTATTCAAGTAGATAACATAATTTTCTTTTTAATTAAATATCCTAAGCATAAGTCAACATGTAGAAAACTTATAATCTTCCCTGTAGCTCATAATAACAAGATTCTTCACCTTGAAGAATCAACAATTGCCGTCTGCAAAAATTTTACAATAGCCGTTAAAAATTGTACTGCAACCATCCCCACATTTTGTCTACCTTCATTGGCATCGTCATGTGCTTTGCAACTAGTGTCGGGAAAAAGAGCTATGTGTCGCACTAAATTTAACAACATACCACCCATAGTCGAAATTGATGATGGTGTTGTTGTGGTCAACGACCAAACAGTAAAAATTGAAGAAAAGGGAGAGCCACCGCTGATTTTTAGTGGAACATACTTGTTATTGTTTGAAGAAGAAGTCAAAGTCAATGGAACAATTTATAAGAATCGAAATGGCTCAGTGTCCTTAACACCAGGAATACCTCGGTCGGCTGTCGTCAACCTGACGGAGGATATAGAGGTGCTAAATATCCCTTATCTGCACCATTCGAACTTAAAAAATTTGCAGCATATTCAAAATCTTCAGCGCAAAGTTTCTGAAAACCACTACATAAGTTTAACCTTGGTCATCTCTCTTTGTGGAGTCTTTTCTACATTTTTTGTGGTTAAACGAATTCTAAAAAAACGCAAATTAGCTGCCTTCAATAAATCTCTGCAAGCAGTAGTATCTCAAACAGCCACTGTATCCGGGGACGGCTCCAACTAAGGAGGGGAAGAGTTACCGAAATAAACATTCGTCGCTGAGAAATGCTTGGTTAGCATTTTCTCACAATAAATGACTGTAAGTGCATCGTCGACACATTTTGAAAAAGCACCACCATGAAATGAAAGACAAAACTAAGACTCGGCAGTCTTCCATCGAAACTCAAACTTAAAACAAGCAGCACCAACAAGTAAAGGAACTTGAGCAGCAACAACAACAATAACAACAACATTCAACAATCAACAATCAACGTTATTATAATAATTATAATTTTAATAACTAATACTTAAGAAACAACAACACTTAATATTATTCTAATAATTGTAGTGAAACACTTAATAATAACTTATATAATAATTAAATAAAGATAATCAAGAAATTAAAACAAATAACGGATATTTAGATTTTTCCCAATTTCAATAGGGTTCGTCCTTGGGCCGAATATGTGACCTGTGACAAATTTCGTCCAATTCGGGATATAAATGCGACCTGTACTTTATTTACGATATAACATGGACAGACAGACGGATAAATGGACGGACATTCATAAATCGACTTAGAAAGTGATTCTATGCATATTCTCAAAAGGAACCATGAGTCTATCTCGTTTTCTTTTGCCTGTTACAAACATTTGCACAAAGACATAATACCCTGTGCCACAGTGTGGTGAAGGGTACGAAAATCGCCACCAGTTTCGGAATATTGCAAGGTTTTGCCTAGAGAGGCTGTAATTTCGCATTCCAGGTCCTTGATTGGTAAAAAAAGTATTCGCAGAAAACTGTCAATATATATATATATATATATATATAAATCCGGATTGTGAAAATACATTATTTTATGACTAATCAGGGTATACACACTTTGCTATGGCAAAAAATGTGACTCATCGAAATATTGGTTTCAAACCCCATTATTCCTTGGGACCAAATTCGTTTCAGACAATTTGTAGTCGATTTGCAAATGTCCGTCTGTCTGTTTGGCTGGTGAGCACCACACCTCTCCAAAGGGATTAACCGATTTCATTCAAACTTTGAATACCGTAATATTTCTTTCAAACTTAAAACAAGTTCGCAGATGAGACACATGGGTCCGTTTAAATTCCATCACATTGGGATGGAAAACATATCAAGATCTGCATCGAACATGGGAAGACACCGTATACATAGGTGTGTCACCATTGATTATTTATTGTTTGTACAATTAGAATCTCAGATATAAATTTACAGCCAAACGTTTTCAAACATATTAACATATCGAAAGAAAGGGGATAAAATCATAGTATAGTGAACTTGGCAAAATCGCCGTAGATATTTCTCCTAATATAGTACGATGATATAAAATCCATATTATGGTTATTGCTATTTTTAAGTATCCATTTGAACATATTTTTAATTTGAAAAATGTTGCATACTTTTAGGCACTTGAAAAATATTGCCAACCTATTTAAATACACTTGAATTAACTGCCGAAGTATTCTAGTGAAAAACAAATACATGTAGAAGAAACTCGTTTTAGTTGAGACCACGATACAATAATAAGGTGATGTATCAAAACAGAAACCTTTGTTTTTGCCTCGACCATCTGTCTAATTTTTCGTTATAATATTTCACATGGTTGGCAACATTGCACAAAGAATTAGAAATTACTCACAATTACTCACTAAATGGACTACCTCATGGCACAATGAATAGGTAGTGTATTTATTACTTGATTAACTGCCTATTATTTGCTTTTCTTAGAGGATGAAAAGCGACTAGTCAGAACAAGCCGAAATGGAACCAGTAAGGAAAGTAGTAAAGTCGGACGGGGCCGACTTTATGATACCCTTCACCACTTTGGGTGTATTCAACAGGACCATTAAAATGAAATTGGATGAACTAAAATAGTTGATATTTATTTAAATGTGAATCTACCTAGATATATCCATAAAGTATGTAAATCGACTTCAAACAAATATAAATAGGTCATCCGTTGGGCTATACTGTACTTCTAGAAAACGCAACTACGTAATTCTATGCTAAATTTTGTAAGTTGTGCAAAATTTGATGTCAATCTGACTAACATGAGGAGTTTGATGCCCAATTTATCTGAAACCGGGGAAAAATATGTATGGAAGCTCTATCCAAATATTAAGCGATTTGAAACAAACTTGTCACAGATTAGTTTGTTCTAATTTCAGAAAGTTTTGTTCCTATCAGCTCATTGGTTCCTTGGTGCGTCAATTACTTTAAATCAATCTATAATAAAAGGGAGCTATATCTAAATCTGGACCGATTTTCACGAAAAAAGCAGACATCACTCTAGGCTCAATTCAGTACGTTATGCCAAATTTCGTGCAAATCGAAAGGTATATAGCGACTTTGGTGCACCATTTACATGAAATCGGACGAAACTGTATATGGGAGCTATATAGAAATCTGGACCGATTTTCTCGAAACTTGGCAGATATCACTCTAGGATCATTTCAGTACGTTATGCCAAATTTCGTGCAAATCGAAGGATATATAGGGACTTTGGTGCACTATTTACATGAAATCGGACGAAACTGTATATGGGAGCTTAATGCAGTAGGTTATGCCAAATTTCGTGCAAATCGAAAGATATATAGGGACTTTGGGGCACCATTTACATTAAATCGGACGAAACTATATATGGGAGGTATATCTAAATCTGAACCGATTTTCTCAAAACTTGGCAGACGTAACTCTGGGCTCAATTCAGTACGTTATGCCAAATTTCGTGCAAATCGAAGGATATATATATATATATATATATAGGGACTTTGGTGCACCATTTACATGAAATCGGACGAAACTATATATGGGAGCTATATCTTAATCTGGACCGATTTTCACGAAACTTGGCAGACATAATTCTAGGCTCAATTCAGTACGTTATGCCAAATTTCGTGCAAATCGAAGGATATATAGGGATTTTGGTGCACCATTTACATGAAATCGGACGAAACTATATATGGGAGCTATATCTAAATCTGGACCGATTTTCACGAAACTTGGCAGACATGACTCTGGGCTCATTTCAGTACGTTATGCCAAATTTCGTGCAAATCGAAGGATATATAGGGACTTTGGTGCACTATTTACATGAAATCGGACGAAACTATATATGGGAGCTATATCAAAATCTGGGCCGATTTTCTCGAAACTTATCAGACATTACTCTAGGTTTAATGCAGTAGGTTATGCCAAATTTCGTGCAAATCGAAAGATATATAGGGACTTTGGGGCACCATTTACATTAAATCGGACGAAACTATATATGGGAGGTATATCTAAATCTGAACCGATTTTCTCAAAACTTGGCAGACATGACTCTGGGCTCAATTCAGTACGTTATGCCAAATTTCGTGCAAATCGAAGGATATATATATCGGGACTTTGGTGCACCATTTACATGAAATCGGACGAAACTATACATGGGAGCTATATCTTAATCTGGACCGATTTTCACGAAACTTGGCAGACATAATTCTAGGCTCAATTATGTACGTTATGCCAAATTTCGTGCAAATCGAAGGATATATAGGGATTTTGGTGCACCATTTACATGAAATCGGACGAAACTATATATGGGAGCTATATCTAAATCTGGACCGATTTTCACGAAACTTGGCAGATATGACTCTGGGCTCAATTCAGTACGTTGTGCCAAATTTCGTGCAAATCGAAGGATATATAGGGACTTTGGTGCACCATTTACATGAAATCGGACGAAACTATATATGGGAGCTATATCTTAATCTGGACCGATTTTCACGAAACTTGGCAGACATAATTGTAGGCTCAATTCAGTACGTTATGCCAAATTTGGTGCAAATCGAAGGATATATAGGGACTTTGGTGCACCATTTACATGAAATCGGACGAAACTATATATGGGAGCTATATATAAATCTGGACCGATTTTCTCGAAAATTGGCAGACATCATTCTAGACCTAAATGATTAGGCTGTACCAAATTTCGTGCAAATCGAAAGATATATAGGGACCGTTTACATTAAATCGGTTAAATATATATATGGGAGCTATATCTAAATCTGAACAGATTTTTCCCAATTTCAATAGGGTTCGTCCTTGGGCCGAATAAGTGACCTAAGCCAATTTTCATCCAAATCGGATAATAAATGCGGCCTGTACTTTGTTTACAATTTAACATGGACAGAAAGACGGACAGACGGACGGACGGACGGACGGACATGCATAAATCGACTTAGAAAGTGATTCTATGCATATTCTCAAAAGGAACCATGTGTCTATCTCGATTATTTTTGCCTGTTACAAACATATGCACAAAGACATAATACCCTGTACCACAGTGTGGTGAAGGGTATAAAAATGGAATCTTCTCTATTTTTTTTTTTTTTTGGTAATTCTCTTTGAGATTCTAAACTTTGCGACCGTAATGTTTGTACTGATTATGGATTTTGTGAAACTATTGGCTATATAGGCCCATCGTCTCTTTTTGGTCGAGTAGGTATTAACAGATCATATTTTTAGACTGGAAAATTTTCCGAATTATGTTTGCCGGAATTAACGTTTACGTCATAAAAGTCAAATGTTGTTATACAAAAGTCTTGGTTCATTTGACCCGGTTAATACTATCCTAACCACAAAAGGTTTGTACACCATTTGTGCATATTTTTGTAACAGGCAAAAGGAAACGAGATAGACACATGGTTCCTTTTGAGAATATGCATAGAATCACTTTCTGAGTCGATTTATGCATGTCCGTCTGTCTGTCCATGTCAAATTGTAAACAAATTACAGGTGGCATTTATGATCCAAATATGATGCAATTTGGCACAGCCCATTTTTTTGCCCAAGGACGAACCTTATTGAAATCGGTTGAGATTTACATATAGCTTCCACATATTGTTTCGTCTGATTTTCAGTAAATGGTGCACCAAAGTTCCCAAAAATAGCCGATTGACACACAATTTTGCACAGCGTACTAAAATTAGTATAAACTACTGTGTGAAAAGTATCGCTGAAATCTGTTCAGATTTAGATATAGCTCACATATATAGTTTCGTCCAATTTCCAGTGAATGGAGCACCAAAACTCCAAAATATGGCCGATTGGCACACCATTTTCAGAAGTTAGTATAACCTGCTGTGTGGAAAGTTTCCCTTAAATCGGTTCTGATTTAGATAAAGCTCCCATATATAGTTTCGTTCGATTTTCAGCAAATGGAGCACCATTTAGTCCCGAAGTAAAGACGATTAATAAAAAATTTTGATTTGTCCGATTTTATGTCAGTAATGAAGCAAAGACATAAAGTATGGCCGATAGGCACAAAATTTTGAACAACGGCCTGATGTTAGTATAGCCTAACGTGTGGCATGTTTCGTTGAAATCGGTTCAGATTTTGTTATAGCTCCCATATATATTTTCGTTGAAATCGGTTTGGATTTTGATATAGCTTCCATATATATTTTCGTCCGATTTTAAGTAAATGGTGCACCAAACTCCGCATCTTTGTCAGAGTGACACGAAATTTAGCACAAAGTACAAAATTGATCATAAAATGACCTAATTGCGTTTTGTAAAAATATAGACATAACCCATATATATTATCGACCGTCTTCATGTTAATTGGGCTCCAAATAATTAAAGGATAAATCGATTTAAATTTGATTGTCCTATTGTAAACAATTGGTCGAAATTAAACATTTAGTATAAGTTGCAGAATGACATGTTTATGAATTAATCTAAGTCGGTTCACCTTTAGATAAAGATTACATTTTCTTGTTAATGGTCCTGCAAAATGTGACGTCTATAAGATGCATTTGTTAAATATACTCAAAGTGGTGAAGGGTATCGTATAGTCGGCTCCGTCCGACTTTATTATTTTCCTTACTGATTTTAATTTGATGTATAAAAACACTTCCCCTTACAATTGCATTTCTAAAGATCTACAGATCTACAGGTCTGAAACCATAGTTAAAGACCATTTGGTCTGTATAGATGCCGACTAACGTTTGGGATCTAGAATTCCGATCCAAGTATTTCCCGATTTTTTTTTGACATCGATATTCCCGGGATTTCCCGATATTATTTCTAATGCGGAATTAAAAATTTCAATGCTTAAGAATTAAACAAAATTGATCCGTTGATCCATCCGTCGTATTATTTGTTATCGATTATACAACAACTACAAGAGAAATTTTAATGTGTGTATTAGTGGAAGATGCTCATTTTAAAACCGATTTATATAATAGACAGGTTTGAAATTCGGAAAATGATTGAAGAAAAACTGCTGGAATTATGAACTGCTGGAGTTATGAAACACACGTTGTAGCAACGGTTACAGATAGGGCGAACGTCATGAGAAATTTTATTCTGAATGTCCTATTGAATGGGTTTTTTGCTGGAATCATGCCATACATTAAAATTATTGTTGATGCTGTATTGAAAACATTTTAAGATCAATAAACTTCCATCGATCATTCAATTCCACAGATAATAGAAAGTGACCGACGTGGCTTAAAATTTATATCGAAACTAAAGTTTTTAAAATACCCAGAGATAGTTTGGGGAACACGGATGTGTCAAAAAAGACACAAAGGTGTATACAGAAGATAATTAGGTTTTCAATGAAGTGGAATCTGGCCATCTAGTAGTGATGAAGATACTCCAAAGGTATACATGTTTTGAAATTAAATTATAATGGTTGCAAAGATGGTTGCAACCTCTATAAGATCAAAACCTTGTCAAACACTTATAAAGACCAATTGATATGTAAACAGCTCCATGAGTTTGTAACGCTGCGAAATATTGTTCCTAAATCCACCTTTTGGTGTACCGACCGCCATTGCTGAGTCGATCTAGACATGTGTGTCCGTCCGTCTGTCCGTTATAATTTGTAAACACGATACAGGCAACAGCTATCGTCACGAAGTTTTACATGTAGGATGTGTTCTGTCCAAAGAAGACCCCTAATATAATCGGTTAATATTTAGGGGATGATATGGGCACAACAATTTTTGTCTGATTTTCTGGACACCATAGAGGCCACAATTACGACCCGAACATCACGAAATTTTGCAGGGAGTAGGGGATCTGGCTGAGGAATAAATATAATTGTTATGATAAAGATCGATAAATATTAAACGGGTCATATTGGCTCAGTCTTTTGTGTGAAAGTTACGAAATTTGTATTCTATGGGGAATTTATTTACTCCTGACGGACATAGACCCGAGAAGTTGATAGGAGGATGGGCATTTAAATTGATATCAATTATATGGGTTTATGGACGGTAAGAAATAAGTCCCCAAATCGAAAATGCAATAAGTCCCCAATTTTTTATGCGCAAATCAAAAACAACTATAATTGTGGACTTATTTCAATTTTTGGGGACTTATTACATTTTAAAATTTTGCGAGTTATTTCATTATGAAACAAATCCCCAAAATTTAAAATGATATAAGTCCCTAATGAGAATTTGGGGACTATCGTCATTCGAACTTGAAGTTTGAATTAAGGTTGAGAAGTACGTTCCATTTAAGGATATGGTTTTGAAAACGTGTGCTCATGTGTACGAAAAGCACTATATGGTACTATATTTGGTCCAAATTTATTTTGGAGGTACAAATCGAGCTGGAATGAAATGAAAATTACCGTCGGTGGGTAGAAATGGGATATGTACTTAGTTTTGAAAATTTTTTACTGATGTGTATGAAAAGTACTAAATTGTACTAAAATTGGTACAATTTGGATTTGAAACAATGAAATTTGGATTCAGGATCAATGTAGGGATGTAGAATTGGGGTCAGGATTCAGTTTAAGCAATTTATATTCATGGGTACTAAATGGTACTATATTTGGTACAATTTGAATTTTAGGCGAACCAATAGAGCTAGAATCAAATAGTCATGATCACTGTTGAGGTGTAAGATCGATATATGTAGGAAGTTTTAAAAATGTTTATTAATTTGTGCTAAATTTGGTACAATTTGAATTGTGGGTAAACCGATAAAGTTGTAATCCTGACACTTGGATTTAGGATCACTGTTGGGGTGTAAGATTGGGGTATGTAGGAAGGATTGGAAATTCGTACTATTGTGTACTAAATTTGGTACAATTTGAATTATGGGTGGACCGATAGAATTGGAATCCTGAAACTTGGATTTAGCATCATTGTGGGGGTGAAGGTTTGGGTTAAGTAGGACGTTTTGGAAATTCGTACTACTGTGTACTAAATTTGATACAATTTGAATTGTGAGTAGATCGATAGAGTTGGAATCCTGGAACATGAATTTAGGTTTACTGTGGTTGTATTATGTAGGAAGTTTTGGAAACTGGTACTACTGTCTATTAAATTTGGTACAATTTGAATTGTTAGTAAACCGATAGATATGAAATCCTGAAATTTGGATTTATGTGGGGGTGAAGGTATGGGTTAAGTAGGACGTTTTGGAAATTTGTACTACTGTGTACTAAATTTGAATTGTGAGTAAATCGATAGAGTTGGAATCCTGAAACTTGGAATTAGGATCATTATGTGGGTGTAGGTTTGTGGTAAGGAGGAGGTTTTAGAAATTCGTACTACTGTTTACTAAATTTGAGTGAACCGATAGATTTGGATGGTTGAGGAGGGTACTTATGGAAATAATGTGTGCTAAATGGAACAAAATTTGTTAAAAATTGGATTTGGGTGAACCTTTAGAGCTCTAATCATGAAATGCTGTTTTTTGTGAAAATAAAATAATATGTTAATACATGTTTAAATATTACCCACATTCGCTAACGAAGCAGTTGGCATATATGTACTAGTAGGAGAGACTGGGCACCTTCGGCATTTTTCAACAGATATAAAAACCTTTATAGCTGATTATTGTCCTCTGATACTTAATTATAAAAACTAGTACCAAAAACATATAACGAATTAATATTAGTTGAACATGTTTTCAGTTTTTTAAAAAAAATAAAATTCGCCGAATGTGTCCCTACCCGGGGTAGCTTCGGCATTTATCACCGCTATCAGTCTGGTTGAAATTCAGATACTCTAAAGGTTCTATTCTGTTTTAATATGCGACTCAATGTTTGACTTCTAAGGCTATATTTTCTAGCGGTGGACGTTGACGTCTCAAGGCCACGCACACCATCAGAAATAAGTTTTTTCTTCAATACAAGCACGTTTGGTACTTGTTGTGTACTTTCGAACCATATTAAAGGAATATTTTAAAGACAAACTCAAGACCATTCTAAGAAAATAATATAGCACTATCTGTATATGGCCGAATGTGCCCCAATTTGAAATGCCGAATCTACCCCGAAGGTACTTTTTATACTTTTTTATACCCTACACAACTATGTTGTCAGGGTATTATAGCTTTGTGCAGCCTTAAAAGTTTGTAACGCCGCGAAATATGGGTCCTAGACCCACCTTTAAGTATACCGATCGTCATATCTCTACTAGCTGAGTCGATCTAGACATGTGTGTCCGTCCGTCTGTCCATTATAATTTGTAAACACGATACAGGCCACAGTTATTGACCAAAATTATTCACGAAATTTTACATGTACGATGGGTTCTGGCCCTTGAAGACCCTATTGTTTCGGTTAATATTTAGGGGATGAAATGGACCAAAAACTTTATTTTTGTCGGTTTTTCTGGTCGCTCCAGAGGACGCAATTATGGACCAATTTTTGCATGGAGAAGGGGATGGGGCCAAAGAATAAGCATGCCTGTTTTGATAAAGATCGGGTCAAATGGACCATAACTTTTGTGTGAAAAATTACAAAATTGTTATTCTATAGAGTATATATTTACCACTGAAGGACATAGACCCGAAAAGTTGACAGTATATCCAAGAGGAGTGGTTTACCTTTAAATTGATACCAATTATATTGTCGTATGTACTCGGATGCGGGAGTTACACTTAAATATTTACAGGTGCTTACGTATTCATATATTATTTAGTAACCTATTACCACACTTGAGGGGGGGAAATATAGCGCTGATCGCTTTGAAATGTTCCATGAGGTTCCAGTTATGGTCAAGGACAACGTCTAAAATGTTAGGTGGTGATCAGATAATAATTTTTCGGATGAAGTGGACCGAAAACTTAATTATTTGTACTTTTCGAGTCGAAAGCCGAACATCACAAGACAACCCACGGTGAAGGGAAGCTGGACAAGTAATTAGAGGGGCTGTATTGATTATTAGTAACATTTGCTGACCTCTAGACATACAAAAGTGTGCAAATATCGCGAAATATTGCCTAATCCCAGAATATAGAACCACAGAATGTTAGATTTTCATGGAAGTTGTGTAGGGTATCGAATGGTCGGCCCCGTGAGACTATACTGCTCCGCTCACTGGTTTTCATTTATTTCTATCAATCTTCTAAAAACATTATATTTTTAATAATTTTTATAATGAAATTTCCCCAATATTCCCAACATTTAGTAAAAGCCCTGCTAATTACTTATCCAGATTCCCTTCACCTTGGGTTGTGATGTTCGGCTTGTGGCTTGGATATACTATCAACTTCCCCGGTCTACGTCCTTCAGGAGTAAATATATACGCCATATAATACAAATTTTTTAATTTTTCTCATTGACCCTGACTTTTTATTATTTCATTATTTCATCCCCTAAATATTAACCGATCTTCACCAAAAACAATAGGGTTCTTCCTTGGCCAGAACCCATCCTACATGCAAAATTTCGTGAAGATTGGTCCATAACTGTGGCCTGTATCGTGTTTACAAATTATAATGGACAGACGGATGGACGGACACACATGTCTTGATCGACTCAGCTAGTCGAGATATGACGATCGGTATACTTAAAGGTGGGTCTAGGACCAATATTTCGCGGCGTTACAAACTCTTGGGGCTGCACAAAGCTATAATAGATTGACGACATAGTTGTGTAGGGTATAATAAGTTTATTAGCTAGAGATTTCAAAATTTGTGATAGTTATTTATTTTGATATTCGATACCTATGTATCGAAGCTAGTGATGTACGTTAAGAGCTTCATATCGAAAACGCGAATGACGAATGTGTCCCTATGCCGATGGTGCGCCAGTCTCCCCTACTAAGATAATTACGTATGATTACGTATTTAGATTGGCTTAGCATTACCATACTAGAAGGCGCAAATGTAGAGCGGATCGCTATTGAAATTTTACATGAGGTTTTGGTCAAGGACGACACCAACAAATTGTAAGCTGAACGTCAAACATATTTTTCTTCTTTCATTAAGAGGTGTAAGAAAGCGGAGATGTTGACCTCTAATCGATAAGGGGTGTGAAAATATCGCTCGGAATATAGATCTACAGAAAATTAGAGTTCGGTGGTAGTTATGTAGGGTATCATGTAATCGGCCCCGCCCGACTATACTAATCCGGTCGCTGGTTTTATTTATCAAATAGCAAACGAGAAGAAAATCCCCACACGAAATTTCTTCTTGTGTATTTTGTTTCGATTTCTAGGAACATGGTAACAATGCCTTAATGATTGATCCCCCCAAAAAATAGTGCTTCCAACTGGTCTTGCTGACAATATGGCGGTTTGTTTGTAAAGGTATTTGAAGCAAAGATTGAACTGTTTATATTTTGCTCTTTTTAGTTTATTTTTTTTTTCATTTCGAAAACATGTGAGAATGTGCAACTGAAGCAACAAACAACGATAATAATATATTGTTGCATATGAACGGTCTACATTGAATTGGGTGATACTCTACATTGCATGTGATACTGATATCATAGCGAATGTTTTCCACTGGCAAACATTCTATTAGTTAGAGACACTATATAAGAAAATGCAGCTCGTGTCCCAGGAGTACCGTTGGGGAGTACCGCTATAGGGGTGAAACCCTGAAACTTGGGTCAATTTTAATTATTTCTGCTATGGATATCTGCTATTCAATGAGAACCCAATCGAACCCTTATATGGGGTCTACACCAAAACGTGCACCTATATATCGCATTTGCAATACCAAACATCTTGGAAGTACTAGGAATGTGTGCTAAATACTGCGATCGCTATCGTTATATCAACATACGGACAGGCGTAAATCAATATAGAATTGTATTCGGATCAAGAATATAGGTATATGCTTTGAGGGATTTCCGGTGAATATTCCGAGGTGTTGCGAAGGGAATGGCAAATTTAATATACACCTAATTCTGTTTTTACACGAATTATTTTTACACGAATTTGAAATAACACGAGTAAATACGAAAAAATATTTCTATTTTTACACGACATAAAAAAAACAAAAAAAAAACAAAATTACTTTTTTTACATGAACTATTTATTTATTGAAGAAAATTCTGGAATGCTTTTGCTCAAACATCCCTGCCTTAATTAGAGTAACAACCCTGCATGGCATGAATTTCTGACATGGCAACATTTTATATAATTCTGGTGTGTGTTCTGAGTTATGTCTATGTATGCGTAATTTCTGTTTTACGGGAAATGCGGGATTCCCCGAATTATTGAAAAAGTAAAAATGTACATAATGTATTGTACACACAATTTAGTTCCTATTTGACAATTATAATTGAAAGATCGTTAGTTTTTGCTGATTTTTAACAAGTGCTAAGTAAAATAAAGTAGAATTTTGGTAGACCAATAACAGGTTAGTTTCAAATATTTAATTTTAGATTTTTGCATTTTTGATTAATAAAATATATTTTGGTAGCCACACCCATGTTACATAATTCTCCTGCATTAAAAATGAGGAAAGCGATCAGCTTAGATACCAAAATCAAAATTTTAGATCAACTTGCAACGGGACAAGGCGCAACGGTTGTGGGAAATAATTTCGGAATCCATAAAGCTACTATAAGAACAATTAAAAAAATGAAACTGCAATTAGAGCATCAGTATGTTCTGGAACAAAATTAAGTGCAAAGTCATCATCATATATAAGGGATGTTGTTAAAGAGAAAATGCAAAAAGCTTTGGTAATCTGGATAGAAGACAAATCCCAAAAGAGAATACCAGTAGACGGACTTGCTATCAAGCAGACAGCATTAAGAATCTATAAACGTATCCAGGAAATTGATCCAGATACATCATCTCAGTCAAAACAACATGCATTTTCCGCAAGTACTGGTTGGATGATAAAATATAAAAATTAAGGGAGAAACTGCATCCGCTGAAGAATTGGCTGGTAAAGAATTTCCCGAAAAACTAAAAAAAAATATTGAAGATGGAGAATATACTCCAGACCAAGTTTGGAATTTAGATGAAAGCGGCCTTTTTTGGAAGAGAATGCCTAGAAGAACTTATGTACCAAAATCGCAGAAAACAGCCGGTGGTTTTAAAGTAGCAAAGGACCGTATTACGTTGTTGTTTTGTTCCAATGCTTCAGGAGAACGTATTCTTAAGCCACTCCTAGTACATCGTGCCTTAAGACCACGTTCCATGAAAAGTGTAGATTTCAATAAATAAATTGGCTTGGGTAACCAGTGCAATTTTCACAGAGTGGTTTCAGAAGCACTTCATCCCAGAAGTTAGGCGCTACATGAAAGAAAAATGTCTCGAATTTAAAGTTCTTTTGAGTCTAGACAATGCACCAGGCCATCCAGTTTTGGAGCACCCAAACGTACAATTTTGTTTTTTGCCGCCTAATGCCACTTCCCTTATACAGCCACTAGACCAGGGGATAATTGCTACGTTTAAAACGTATTACATAAGAAGTTCATTTCATTATGTTTTAGAAAAACTTGATAATTATGAGGAATCATCAGTCATAGATGAATGGAAAAAATTTTCTATAATGGGCTGCATTAATCAAGTCAAGATCGCGTTAGATTTATTAAACCCATCAACTTTGAACTCGTGTTGGAAAAATATTTGGCCAGAATGCGTAAAATGTAAAGATCCTGTTATCGATAATAACGCTGAACTTGCTGATATAATAACAATGGCCAATCCAATCGGTGGGGATGGATTCGATGACCTATCGTTAGCAGATGTAGAAGAATTGTTGGTAGATGAAAGCTTGAGCGAAAATGAAATTATAGATCTCACCCTTGAGACTCGTTATGATAAAGAACATAGTGACAGTGACGAAAGAGATCGTCCAATTTTGAAAGCATCTCTAATTAAAGAATGCGTTGATCTCGCTACAAAATTAGGTAGTCACAATATGATCATGACGAGGAACGAGCTGCCAAATTTCAACGTGAACTGAAATCATTAATGGCATCTTACAGGGAAGTTTATAATGGGTTAACGCGAAATAAAACTCAATCTAAGATAACTGATTTCGTTCAAAAATCTATTGATGTCCCAACACAGTCGGCTAGAAATGATAATGATCAACAAAATCATTACAGTGATGGCAGTGATATTGTAGTCTTTCGCAAACGTTTACGTTTATTATCAGACAGTGACAATAAGTAAAATTGTTTAATGTTTAAATTTTTCTTATGGTTGTACTTTATGCTATTTAAGTTTTTTGGCAATGAATTTCTGGTATTATTTTTTTTATGAAATCTAAATTTTAATTTATTTTATTATAATTTAGTTTATTTAATAAATTAAAACGAAAATAAATTCTTAAAATAACTACAACAATATTTTTTTATATTATTTAGTCTAATTTTAACTTATTTTTTGAGGTCTAGAACCAATCTATTATTTTTGTACTTGGCCAGTATCTTTTTTTACACGATTTTTTTACACGAATTTCTCGGGAACCATTCTATCGTGTAAAAACAGAATTAGGTGTACACTCCACCTTATGGAGGAGGTTGTAAAAAAACTTTTTAATGTTCTATAGATAGACTCTTTGATAGATTGTAAATATATTAGAGTCCTTTCGGTGTCTCCTTTAGATAGATTCGAATACCTTGCCTGGGTTACCAACATGTAATTTACACACATTTATCTCCTCAAATAAAAATTACATTTTCCATTCTCCGAAATATTTATTACCTTACAAAAAAAAAAAAAAAAAAAAAAAACATGTTACAAATTCCGTGACTAAACTAATATACCCGATCAATTACTCCTCTTTTTCTCTGATAAATTTGACGATGGCAATAAAAATGTTGTTGTTGTTGCTGCTGCTATGTTTTGCATTTGTTTGTACGTAGGTGTGTGCGGTTTGGCGCGACGGTCAAGAAATGACTCAATTAATGCTGTATAAACGGACGCAACTCCAGAAAGAGTACAAAATGACTCAATTACTTGGATTAAGACAGAAGAGGCAGACCGATGAAGACTTGATGATTGGACGAAACCAGTTCTACGATATGGCAACAAGTAAACCTTTCTTCCATCCGATCGATTCGGGCAGGCAAGCAAGCCGGCAGTCCGTCCATCCAGCTAGCTGGCAAACACCGTCCTGGCAAACAGCACAGACTGTAAAACAAACTACTGTGTATGCCTTCTTGTGATAGTCTGTCTGTCGTTCGCTCGCTCGGTCTGACTGTTTGTCTGTCCATCCATTACTCCTTCTGTTGTTGTTGTTATTGTTATTATTGTTGTTTGTCGTGAAGAAGAAATAGTGGCGATGGTTGTTGGTGATCACCACATAGGAGCAGCCCATAAACATATTTATGTATACCCTTCTTCTTACATTTTAGAGTTTTATGTTGTTGTTGTTTTTTGTTTATTTTGTTGTAGTCTGTCTGCCACTGATCGAATCCCTTCGTTTGTTCGTTCGGTTGCTTGTGTTGTTGTTTGTTCGTTGTTTTTTTTATTTGTTGCTGACTGGCAGGCGTGTGTCCACGAAAATTTGTGTATACTTCTTCAAGTGAACTATAAATTGTTGCTACAATCCTTAAGTTGGGTATTTTGAATTCGATATTTTGTTTGCTATTCCGGGCGTTAGAATGGGGTGTGATTGATTGTCTTAATCAGCCATCGATTGTATGTGTGAAATTGGATCTGGAAACGAAATCTGGGCAGCATATGACATGGTAAACACTATAAATAGAATTAGTTTGTTTAGAAACTATTTTGGATACGATAATATTGTATATCCTCTAGAATCGTAACCCACGTTGTTCGAGGCTGTAAATTTCTATGAACTAAAGGAAATCCGGAGATACTTAATTTGATAGGTATTAAACATTTCCCTAGATGTAAATCCTGTCATATTTTCTATAAACAGATTAACTTCTGCAGGTCTGTGGAATACACCACAGGATTTCAATTTGGGATATTTGGAATATGGAATATATCAGTCCACATTTTGAATTAGGCCCCCATACAACAATACCCTCGGAATTTTCGAAATTTGGGATAATGTGATTGGGTTCTATTTTAGGTTATCGTTGAATAATAAATCCTCCTATCAAAAATGATCAGTATTGGTACTTTTCTTTAATTTCGGAATTTTTCTCTAGCAAAAAAAAAAAAATGATCAATTGGATATAGCTCCCATATATATCTTTGTCCGATTTAAGGTAAAATGTGTACCAAAGTCCCTATGTATCTTTCTCTTTGCACGAAATTAGGTATAGCCTACTGAATTAGGTCTAGAATGATGTATGCTAAGTTTCGTGAAAATGGGTTCAGATTTAGATATAGCTCCCATATATAGTTTCGGCCGATTTTAGGTAATTGGTGCACCAAAATCCCTGAAAATGATTTGATTTGCACGAATTTAGCTCCCATATATAGTATCGCCGGATTTTATGTAAATGGTGTACCTAAGTCCCTATATATCTTTCGATTTGCACAAAATTTGGCACAGCGTACTGAATAGTCCTATCTATGATTGAAACAACGTACTGACGTACGTACTTAGCTTCCATATATAATTTCGACTTATTTATGTAGATTGTACATCAAATTATCGATGGGTTTCTGATTGAGATTAAATTTTAAACAGTACAGCGACGTCTTTTCGGATACCTATGTAGAATATACCCAAAGTGGTGAAGGGTATCATATATTCGGGCCAGCCCGACTTTACTACTTTCCTTACAGGTTTTGGTAGTGATATTTGATGGTCAATGAGAACCCAAAATATCAAATTGCAGCTTATTCTGGGGTCACCAATATTAATAATAATACGGGGAACCCAAAATACCAAATTACAGTCAATTGGGTGGAAAAACGTGTCCAAAATCAACACAATACCGAATATTGGGTGTACCTTATATGGGGACTACACCAAAACGTGAACTGATATGTGCCATTTACAATACCAAACATCCTAGGAATACCAGCAATGTCTGTTCAATATTCACGATCTCTATCGTGATTTAAACAAGTGAACATATGTAAATCGACATAGAATTTTATTCTGATCTATAATTTATATACCTTGTGGGGTCTCCGGTGAATATTTCGAGGTGTTGCAAACGGAATAACAAATTAAATATATACTCCACCTTATGGTGGATTATCATTACTTACACAAGTTTCGGGTTAGCCCCCATAACCCTTCCTCATTATTCGTTTTTTTAGCCAGTTTTTCATCCAATTTAATTCTAATTTGGTATCGTAATTTTCGTAATTTTAGAATTACGAAGTGGCCGTAATTTGTCATTCCAGCATCGTATAGGGTAACCAACTTATTCACAGAATATTTTAAATGAAAATCCAAGTTTCTACGAAATTCCCAAAGGGTCACACCTTATTTGCCCACCTAAGTGCCTATAGTTTGGGGGGACCCTTAATTAGGCCTATGTCAAACCCTGATCATATACTGACAAATGCCAAAGTACAGCCAATTAGGATGGAAGATTTGTCTAGAATCTTTCAAAAATTCAAATGACGGGGACCCATATACATATGGAGGACATGTCAAAATTTTCTGTGAGATGTTTTATATCCACTCAGAGTCCGGAATACCAAATTACAGCCACTACGGCAGGAAATATTGCTCACTAAAATGCCTAAGCTTAGGCGGAACCTTTAATGGAAAAATGAATGAAGTAATTGTTACCCACCAAAATCACAGAATTTTAGACAATTTAGTTAGAAAAATTCCTTTGGGCCATGTAACAGATGACAATTGCCTGCACAGATGGTTTTCATCCTCCAAGAACCCGGAGAGCCAAATTACAGTCACTTCGGTGGGGAAATGGGGGCTAAAAGCTGCAAAATACCGAACATTAAATTGACATTTTTATTGGGGCTATGTCAAATCATGCAACATACGTCCATGATTTGACATAGTTTTTGCGAAGGATTTTTTGGTATTCTAAAAACATTAACATCTTTAAAATACCGGGTTCTCTGAGTCAAATCCATAACAATACCGGATTGTTCAAGGAAATCGACACCTAATAGCGTTCTATTAGTTTTGGTATTTGGAAAGCGTATTAAACGAATTCTCTTAAATCTCTTTCCAATCAAGATTTTAACCATCGCAGAACAAACAACATCTTTTCGTACCACACCATTAGCCAATATAACCTCAGCATGCACTTTTTGAATCTTCTCCTTCATTTCCACCAATTTCTGGAAAAGATGGTAGACTGCAACACTAGTCCTAGCGGCAGTATCTAAATACACTTCCCCATTTAGGAAGTTTACTTTAAAGTCCACTGTAGGAACAAACAGACGAGGCTGCACTTGGGGTGTTTGAGAGAAAAATTCTCCGGAAGATCTATGAGCCGATCTGCGTCGACGGTGAATATCGCGGTCGAATGAACCATGATCTATATCATCTGTTCTCGGACATCGACATAGTCAGACGTATCGAGCTGTCAACGCAGTCGCTGGCTAGGCCATGTTGTGAGAATGGATGAAGATCCCCCAGCTCAAAAGGCCAAGTGATGATTTACGCAGAAGGGAAAGACCACGAATCCCATGGAAAGATCAAGACAACATCTCGGAAAATCGTCTTTCAAATTGGATGAGAAGCGCACAAGACCTGTGAATCTCTTTTAAGCTTGGAATCTTTTTAAGCTTTGTTAAGCCAGCTAAGTAAGTACGAACATTATGGTATACTATAGTATTTTGGATGCTATTGGTTTTTCCATAACATTTTGTTATGCCAGTAGGACAATTTGATCGATAGCCGCTAGATCCATAACAGCTAGATTATTTTCTTCGGATTTTCTCCGCTTCTCTATTTCAATGCACTTGTAGCAAACGTCCGCTGTATGGTTTTTCTTCCTGCAATACGAACAACGCATTTGGAGTTTTTTTCTGAGACTCAATTTTATTTAAGTATGTCGCATTTTATTTTCGTTTATCGACATTTCAATGCTCTTGGCTTAATAAATCAACTCTTTGAAAGTTTTTACTCCTTCTCTTTGGATTTTTTCACGAATTGTAATAGAAATTTGTGAAAACCTCTTATTTATGATGGTGCTCTCTGGAAGCCTTTCTTATAATTGTGCAAAAATACTTCTTTTACCCATACAAATGCATGGGTTGACTCATATGATCTTTGCTTATCTTAAAAAATTTCGGAGTACATCCACCAATCTGGTTTTGGGGGGTGAAAATGCATTTTTAAGCAAGTTTCTCCCAATGTATTGCCCTTATGTTGAACACCTTGCCACCAAGAGGATAGATAGCCCTCAAAAACCAATTACAGACTACGAAGGCCTCTTTCATAACAAATATTTACTGCTTCTTTATAAATCTAAATAGTTGCAATAAAATCGTCCGCTTTGGCGGTGTTTTTACCTCCATTAAAACGAGAGCTTATCTTTTGGGCGAGCATTCAAGCTTCTTATAAGTGTAAATATTATTTGAAAATGAATTGGATGGACAAGAATTTGATTGGTGTGATGCCGCAATTTGTCTTCTACCATATGGTGCTGTAGAAAGAATAGAAGTGTTGATATGGGCTGATAAACAGCCACCTCGGTTAGAGAGACCTTTATACTGGGGCTTTATCCAAATATTGACCAATATTACATTTTTGTTTTTTACCCACAAAGAATCCCAAATTACCTTCAAAATAGAGAAAATGTGAAAATATGGAACCAGTTTCGTTATTTGTATTCTTAATGTTTGGGCTGCTGTTTCCAACCCAACTACATCTAATTAGATATTTTGGCTATTTGTAAGGCAATCTCTGCAGAACAAAAATTATATAAATCCATGTTTTGGCTTAGCTGTCATATAAATACCTCAGATAAAAGCCTAATTCTAATAATCTCTTGTGAAATTAACATCTACCACGGAATTTTCAATAACTATAGATGATTAATAGACGATAAACCTTAATCAAAAGTCAGATAATAGCAACTATGAAATACAAACAATTTTACTTAATTTTTTTTTTTCAAAGTTCCCATGGAATTTTATCCACAATTAATTAAATTTATGTTTCCCTTTCATCATTTTATGAAATTAACAAACAATTTAAATCACTTCATCGTGGATCGAAACAAAAAAAAAATCTAAATTAGTTTTTAATTCAATCATATTCATCAACCGTTAATATTCACCGAAACGCGGTAGGGTGCCAAGACGGGTATAGCATCTTAATTATAAAGTTGGCATCCATGCAGCTAAAGATGTGTGTACAGTCAGCTAAACGCATCATATCATGTGATCAATGACAGTATTCCGAAACGAAAATGGAATGAAAGAGTATTCAATTACGTGGGGGTGATTATGAAATGTAACGAAATAATAAAATGTGGACAGGTGTTACAAGAGCAATATGATGTTACGCGAAACGCTGAGTATTAGTTCTGGCTCATCCATTATCATACAAGAAAAAAACATTTCTGAAGAAATTGGTATCACAAACCTGGATTTTTTGGAGAAAAATTTTGCATACACTAAAGGATGTTTATTTCGAGCCAAGCTATATTTTTATTGATATTTGCAACCTCTTGTCCGATTAGAGATAAACATCACCCCTTCCTCACAATGACATATTTTCCGAATATTACTAAAATTCAGTACATCCCTTCAAGTTACTTGTCCCGATTCCCTTAACCTTGGGATTTGTTGTGATGTTCGGCTTATAAGTGTGGCCAACAGATCAACTTGAAAAAAAAAACAAGTGAAAAAGATGGATACCCTTCACCATAGATATACTGACATGTACTTGAAATGAAAATATAGGGAAAATACCAAAAAGTGGACCTATACCGACATTTCCACAAACCGGTTATGTAAACCACAATGTAAACTATAAAACAAAATTTTGAAATTTTTAATGGACAATTATACCCTTAACTTTATGGATAATGACACGGTTAAGATGGTTCTAGACGCCATGTTTCTTTGAACCAAATTTGTTTTGATTTCATCCCAACTTTGACCACTTATTATTTCTTCCAAACTTAGTTCAAGTTCGAAGATGGGGAATATCGGTCCACTCCTTCTGGTACCTCCCTCACAGGGGCTAGGTCTAAATACCGGTTATAGTTCATACACAATTCATTATCAAACCTTACGTTCTAGTTTTTATCTCGATATCCTCCGCAGGTGATATGATTACAACCAAGTTTTAGAACCAAACCCAAAACACGGACCAAATTGCATAACTATAAATAAAAATGGGGTTATATGGGGACTACCCCAATATTTTTTTGTAGGGAAATTTATTACCATATACGACTACAAAATACCAAATTTCAGCGAATTCGGTTGAAAAACGTGCTCAAGAACCTCAAAATAGCGAAAATTGGGGGTACCCTTATATGGGGGCTACCCGAAAAAATTGGATAATTTTTGGTGGAGATATTTGGCACCTAATAAGAACCAAATGTACCAAATTTCAGCGAATCGGTCGAAAAACGCGCTCAAGAACTTCAAAATATCGACATTTGGGTAAATTTATAATTTTTAGTGGAGAGATTTGCTACCCAATAAGAACTCAAAGTACTAAATTACAGCCAATTCGATTGAAAACTACGATCAAAACCCCCAAAATACTGAATATTAAAGGGTACCGTTATATGGGGGCTACCAGAAATAATGGACCTATATGTATAATTTTTTGTGGAGAAATTGGGTACCCAATAGCAACTCAATACACCAAATTTCAGCGAATTCGGTTGAAAAACGCGCTCAAGAACCCCAAAATACGGAAAATTGGGGGTACCCTTATATGGGAGCTATGCCTAAACGTGGACCGATATATGCCATCTTCGAACTTGACCTGCCTGCAGACAAAAGACTACTCTATGCAAAATTTTGGCGATCTATCTCGGACGGACAGACGGAGATGGGGGTTACCAGAAATAATGGACCTATATGTATAATTTTTTGTGGAGAAATTAGGTACCCAATAGTAACTCAATACACCAAATTTCAGCGAATTCGGTTGAAAAACGCGCTCAAGAACCCCAAAATACGGAAAATTGGGGGGTACCCTTATATGGGAGCTATGCCTAAACGTGGACCGATCTTCGAACTTGACCTGCCTGCAGACAAAAGACGACGCTATGCAAAATGTTGGCGATCTATCTCAACTCGTTTAGACGCTAGAGTGATTACAACAGACGGACGGACAGACGGACATGCTTAGTTCTTATAATTTTACTCTGATCAAGAATATATATACTTTATAGGGTCGGAAATGATTATTTCGATGAGTTACAAACGGAAAAACAAAACTAATATACCCTCCATACTATGGAGGAGGGTATAAAAAACAGAAAAAATAAGTTTTCGGTCCATTTCATACAAAAATTATTATCTGAAAATTATTAACCGAAAATTATAGGCATTGTCCTTGACAATAACTGGAACTTCATGGACAATTTCAAAGCAATCAGCGCTATAATTTCGCCCTCTAGTGTGGTAATGGTTTACTAAATAATATGTGAATACGTAGACACCTGCAAATATTTAAGAGTAACTCCCCCATCGAAGAACATACAACAATGTAAGTGGTATCAACCACCCTTCTTGGATATACTATTAACTTCGGGGATCGATGTCCTTCAGGAGTAAATGTATCCGCCATATAATCCAAATTTTGTTATGTTTCACACAAATGTCTGGGTGCGAATTTTATGAAAATAGACCTGCCTATTCTTTGGCCCGAACCCCTTCCCCAAGTAAAGTTTCGGGTCATAATTGCGGCCTCTGGAGCGACCAGAAAAACCAGCAAAAATAAAGTTGTTGGTCCATTTCATCCCCTAAATATTAATCGATCTTTACCAAAAAAAGCTATAATCATGATTTACCTATCTATACTAATAAAATAGTAAAGTGATTGATTGACTTACTGACTGACCGACTGACCGACTGACTTAACGATTCCTCAAAGCCCAGACGAAATGGTTGAAGCTAGAATCTTGAAATTTTTATTTTGAGAATCGATGGAGCTAGAACTTTTAAATTTGAAATGAGGTATTTTTTGAACAATCGATCTATAAGTATACGAAAATTTCTACAATGTACTATAGTTGGTACAATTTAGTATCATGTAAATGAATAGAGTTAAAAAGTTTTAAATTTTGAATGCGAAACAAGGTTGAGAAATTGGGTCGATTGAAAGTGTTTACTCTTGTATACGAAAAGTACTAAACTGTTCTAAACTTGGTACAATTTGAATTTGGAGAAACGGATGGAGCTGGAATCCTAAAATTTGATATCAATCATTATGTGTACGAAAAGTACTAAATAATACTATATTTGGTACAAATTGGATTTGGGTAAAGCAATAGAACTGGAACACTATAATTTTGAAATAAGGTTGGAGTGTAGGATTGGGGTATGGATATAAATGAAAATTCTTACGTATTGATACTAAATTTAGTACAATTTGACTTTTGGGAGAACGAATAGAGCAGGAATCCTGAAATATGCAGTTAGGATCATCGTTGGGGTGTAGGATTAGGGTACATTGGATGTTTTGGAAATTCTTACTAACGTGTACTATATGGCACTAAATTTGGTACAATTTGAATTTTTAGTGGACTGATAGAAGAATTCAGAATACTTAAATTTGAAATTAGGATCATTGTTGGGGTGCAGGTTTGGGCTGTGTAGAAAGTTTTAGAAATTCGTACTAATGTGTTTTTGGAAATTCATACTTATGGTTTTTGGAAATTCGTACTTATGGGTACTGAATGGTACTAAATTTGGTACACTTTAAGTTTTCGGTGAACCGATAGAGGTGGAATCCTAAAATTTCCAGTTAGGATCATAGTTAGGGTATAGGATTGTGGTATGTAGGAAGTTTTGGAAATTCGATATTCATTTTTCATTATTGTGTACTAAATTGTACCGAATATGGATTAGAGCTGGAATTTTGAAATAAATGGCACTAAAATTTGTGCATGCAGGTTGATTAGCTCTTCTGACTATGCAATTCCCAATGGAAGGAAATAATATATTAAGACGTGTTTAATTTTTTACACAAAAGTCTTGTCCCGCTAAATTTTGATCGATTTTCCTCAAAATAGTTATGCTTACGACTACGAAGTACCTACAGAAGCGAATTCGGTTGAAAAACTCGCCAGGTGGGACCTACCGAAAAAAGTTTTGTAACGAGATTTGGAATGAGAGTTCCAAATTCGGTTGAAAGACCCACTAAAAATCCCCCAAAACCCGAAAACTGAGGGGTACCCTAATATGGAGTCAATCCGAAAAAGTGGACCAATATTTATAATTTTTAGTTACAGCGAACTCGATTGAAAAACGCGATCAAGAACCGACGACAATTGGGAGTACCGTTATATCGGCGCTATCCAAAAAAGTCGCCCTATCATTATAATTTTTAATGGAGAAATTTTGTAGTCAATAAAAACCCCAGAAAGTCGACCGATATTTATAATTTTTAGTGGAGAAATTTGGCACCCAATAAGAACCCGAATACCAAATTTCAGCGAATTCGGTTGAAAATCGCGCTCCAGAACCCCAAAAAAAAAAAAAAAAAAACAGTAAGGAAAGTAGTAAAGTCGGACTGGGCCGACCACTTTGGGTATATACTACATATGTATCCTAACATATGTAGAATATATCTGAACCGATTTCAGGTAAACTTGCCAGAGACTAATTTATATTACATCAGTACGTTGTGTAAATCGGCCTAGCTATGGATCTTTCCACGAAGCTTAGCAACATTAACATTAATTCAGTACCCTATACCTAGCTATGGATCTTCTCACGAGGCTTAGCAACATCATTGTAGACTTAATTCAGTACCCTATACCAAAATTCGTGCAAATCGAAAGATGTATAGGGACTTTGGTACACCATTTACATTAAATCGGACGAAAACATATACGGGAGCTATATCTAAATCTGAACCGATTTTCACGAAACTTAGCACACTTCATTTTGGACCCAATTCAGTACCCTATGCCAAATTTCGTGCAAATCGAATGATTTTCAGAGATTCTGGTGCACCAATTACCTAAAATCGGATGAAAATATATATGGGAGCTATATCTAAATTTGGACCGATTTCCAGGAAACTTAACACACATCATTCTAGACATAATTCATTACGCTATGCCAAATTTCGTGCAAATCGAAATAAATGTAGTGACATTGATACACGATTTACCTAAAATCGGAAGAAAATATATATGGGAGCTATATCTAAATCTGGACCGATTTCCAGCAAACTTAACACACATTATTCTACACATAATTCATTACGCTGTGCCAAATTTCGTGCAAATCGAACAATACATAGGGACATTGGTACGCCATTTACATTAAATCGGACGAAAATATATATGGGAGCTATATCCAAATCTGAACCGATTTTTCCCAATTTCAATAGGGTTCGTCCTTGGGCCAAATAAGTGACCTCTGCCAAATTTCATCCAAATCGGATCATAAATGCGACCTGTACTTTGTTCACAAAAATACATGGACAGACAAACGGACATGCATAAATCGACTTAAAAAGTGATTCTATGCATATTCTAAAAAGGAACCATGTGTCTATCTCGTTTCCTTTTGCCTGTTACAAACATATGCACAAAGACATAATACCATGTACCACAGTGTGGTGAAGGGTATAAAAACGAAAATTGGGGGGTACCTTTTTACAGGGGATGCCAGAAAAAGTGGACCGATATTTATAATTTTTAGTGGAGAAATTTAGTCTGATATAGCGAAAAATTTTGCATCATTAACTCAAAAATCAGGATTTTTAATTTCGGTCGGTCTTGCAGTAAATGGACGAGATGTACACTTTCTAATCTCGATCTCAGATGTTCCAATGATAAAGACTTAATATTTTTCTTTAATAAAAATAAGAACAACAATTTTAGGTAAATTTATTTTATTCTGCTTGATGTTTTTAAATGCTGGTGGTACATATTCAAAATAGTGTACGTTAGTGTCCCCTTATACCAGCAATGAATTATAAATCTTCATACCAAATCGTTCTCCCACTATAAACCACATAATTTTTAGTTGAGGTTTGATTATCAATTTGTCAGTCCTAGTCATAAATTATTATATCAGAATTTGTCCGGTTTCGCATTACTGTGCCAATTCACTCTCTTATGTCTTGATTAACTATAATAACTTACTTTACGCAAGCGTAGAATTTAAATGTTATTTTTCAGTGGAAAATCGATGCCGTTCAAACGCATTTTATGGCAAGACCTTTAAATATGTTTGTTTCTCGGCTTGTCGGGATGATTTGCTGGCTGGCTGGTTGGTTGGCTGCCTGATTGCTTGGCAGGCGGGCAGGCAGCAGGAAGACTAGGGAATAGCTTGTCGATAAAGACAGTGAAAACGAATGAAGCAGACAATAATATTGCATGGCATCTTTCCTCCTCTCGGTTGGCACTTTGCAATGTGAACACGGATATGTGTGTTTGCGCCAAGGGCATGAAACAACAAAAACAACAGCAACTAAGAAGGGAAGGCAGAGAAGAGAAAACAAGAGGAGTTTTGTGTTTTAAAGGTTTTCTCCCACATTTCCATATGTTTTTATTTTTAAATGGCAAGAGGATAGATTGAGTGACGGACGGACGGACGGACAGACAGGCAAACGTTTCGTTTTCTTCTCTCCTTTCCTTTGTGGTTTACTGACACGAGTTTAACCAAAACCAAACGATCACGAGCTAAGAAGACTAACCTCAATTGTATGTGGCTTAACCACCGTATTGCAATTGAGCTGGGTTCAGCCCCCTTTTGCAGATCACAGCAAAGGTAAAGTGGATGATGATGTTGTTGTTGTTTCCCGCATATGGCTATCACATAAAACCGTAGCCATTAACGTGCTGAATTTTATACAAGTGTACTACGTGCCAGCTCAGTGAATTGTATTGTGTGAATGTGTGATGAAAAATTGATCTCTCCATCTCCATCCATCGGAAAGTTCAAGAATTGAGGTTATGACACCCAATCAGCAAATTTATCCATTTGTGGTTAAGCATTTTTCCAAGGCACTATAAATTCCGGTAGTCCCCACAAAATTGTTTTGCCATTTTATTTGCGGTTGTTGTGTAAATTTCCGCACAACCCATGAGGTATTACACACTGTGCGTTGCCAATTATTTTACATGGCTGGCATCCCCGATAGGCCTACGAACCATTTAATTGCCATTTTTTATTGGTTGGCTGGCTGCCACGATAGGCATGACCATTTGTTTTTTTTTCTATTCTATGGTTCATACGATTGACTAAAAATTTTGTAATTATTTTTTTTTTTAGATTCTTTTTAAACCGAACTTACCAGTTGGATGGGTGGGCCGATTGGGGGCCACCCATCCCCTAACACCACCATCATACTTACATATCATTATAGCTCAGATTGGGATTGGGTATTAGATTTGGTTCAAAACGATTTGGATCAAAGCGATTCGGATCAAAACGACTCGGATCCCCATGATGGCTGAGATTGTGATCACTGCTGGGATTTGCAGGAAAATGGGCCGCCGCCGCCGCATTGGCAAAATTGGGATTGCCAAAATTTGGACTACCAAAATTGGGATTTATCAAATTCGGATTGAACAGATTTGGATTGAAGATATTCGCATTTATTAGCTTCGGATCATTGTAGATCGGTGCATTGCTATCGAAGTTCATTTTGCCAATATTTTATGGGTGCTATTATTATAACCTCTTCCGGAGGTATTGCTTCTGCTCCTGAAACACCGACAAGTCACACCGGCAAAAACTCATAAAGATGAAGCAAATGTGAACTTGGTAGAACAACAAATTCGATGGCGATGATGATGATTCAGACACTAATTTTCCAATTTTCGTTGGGCAGCAGGGGATGACAACTTTACGGCGACCCTCTAACTACAACTGCCTATGGGACAAACAAAAACTAAACTAACGAAATTTGAAATTAAAAATAAGAAAACTAAAAGAAATAAAATTGGAAAACTAAAACTGATCTCTAACGCGAGTGCTTCCGCTGCTTGTCCGACAGAGACTGATGGAGAGGCAATGAAATGCTGCCATGAGGCCTTTGTTTTGCACAAAATGCAAGCAATGTCAATGTTGTTGCCTTTTCTGATGTCTGCTGCTGCGGCGGCGGCTGCTTTTGGCTGTGTTGCCATGTGTCTGAGATGGAAAAAATACACTTGGAAAAATAACTCAATCGGGAGGCATATTCACTCGCCTGTTCTCTCTCACACAAACAATTCAGTCGCACTCCAACTATTTTACTCTACCAGCCAGTCAGCCAACCGGGCCTTTCTGGAGTTTGTCTGTCTTTCAAAATTGTATGTTGGTCTCCCCACACACAACAAAAGAAAAAAAAGGAAAACAAAACACAATTTTTATGCTACCCGCTCCAACAGTGGCGCAGCGTTTGGAGTTTTGCTGCCTGTGCGTTATTCTTCTGTTTATTTTGGCGTTGGTATGTTAGGCTCCGATCAATCTGACTATCGATCGTTTGATCAGTGACTACACAGGGAAAACGAAACAAATAACATTTAAATGACCAGCGGCCGTCCGTCCGGCCGGACAATCGATTTAATGTGGAACGAACGAAGCGACGATAAGAAATATGAAGCGATACATTAATTAGGCATTTTTTGTGTGCTGTAGTGATTTCTTTATTATAAAGTGGCCATCAACAGTGGTGATTTGGTTTTTTTCTCTCTCAGCTGGTTGGCACAGTGTTCCGAAGGCAATTTTATTAATTAAAGAATTGGCTTTCAAGGAATTGCTTAAAGTGATAAATGTGGGGTTTAAAAATATTATTTTGAGGAATATTTCCAAGGTTAATACGAATTATATCAGAGCTATATATGTAGATTTTTAAAGAATATTTTCCAGAGCTATAGACGTGGATTTTAAAGAATATTTTCTAGAGGATTATAAGAGCTGTAGGCGTGGGTTTTTAAAGAAGCTTTTATAATCCACGCCTACAGCTCGTAGGCGTGGATTATAAAAGCTGTAGGCGTGGATTTTTAAAGAATATTTTCCAGAGGATTATAAGAGCTGTAGGCGTGGATTTTTAAAGAATATTTTCTAGAGGATTATAAGAGTTGTAGGCGTGGATTTTCAAGGAATATTTTCCAGAGGATTATAAGAGCTATAGGCGTGGATTTTTAAAGAATATTTTAGAGGATTATAAGAGCTATAGGCGTGGATTTTTAAAGAATATTTTCCAGAGGATTATTTGCACATCTTAATATTTCTTCCAAACTTAACTCACTCCGGCTGGTACCTCCCACAAAAAATGGTCAACATTTTTATGAAAATTAATTTTGTAATATCAGACAATTATATTTGAACCAAACTTTGCGCAACTAAATATTTTATAGATGCCTGCAATGTTGGAATATGAGTCTTATCGGTCCACTCCTTCTAGTACCTCCCACAATGAGTTATCATTTTTAAAACACTCAAATCTCATATGAAGCGAACGGAATATCCAGTTTCATCAAAATTTTGCACATGGTTACATTTATTAAGTTCGATGGGTATAAGGGTACTGTTAAATCCGTACTATAGGGACTTGGGTGGTAGGCAGGTACAGTGCAAAGATCCTCCCAATAGAGCCAGTGCGTCCAATACGCACTCGTGAGCAATAAAATAAAAGAGAAATAAAACACGATAGTTTTAGAAAAGGTTTCGACCAATGCCGACTACTTATTTATTGGTAAACAATATTACCGTAATTGTACAACTATATGTACGGTGGCTTACTATTTAAGCCCGATCACAACAATATGTGTGGCCTGTAGGTTACAACGAAAGTTAACCAAGTACTAATTAATAATAACAATGTTGATTGTTGACACATAGATACCTAAAGGTGGCGCAAAAGCAAAATGTAAACAAAAGTCCGTTGAAATCTGTCAGCCTCATACTATTACAAGGATGTAATAATGAGGAGTATACAGATTTCATCGGCTTCGACCTTTCAAATTAAAGGTTAACTATTTCTAACAGCGATTCTTGCTTAATCTTTTGCCGTTTTTGGAGGCCCCGGCGAGGAAAGGGCCTCCAACTATATATAGTTGTACAATTAAGGTAATATTGTTTACCAATAAATTAGTAGTCGGCATTGGTCGAAAACTTTTATTAATAAACTATTGTGTTTTATTTATTTCTTTTATTTTATTGCTTACGAGTGCGTATTGGAAGCACTGACTCTATTGGGAGAACCACAATTGCACTGTACCTGCCAACCACCCAAGTCCCTATAGTGCGGACTTAACAGGTACCCCCAATTTTCGGTATTTTGGGGTTCTTGAGCGAGTTTTTCAACCGAATTAGCTGAAATTTCATAAAATGGGTTCTTATTGTATACCAAATATCTCCACTAAAAATTTTAAATATAGGTCAATTTTTTCTGGTATAAGAGCACCCCTTCCCCCCTTTTTGGTAATTTCAGGTTCTTAAGCGCGTTGTTTAACCGAATTCGCTGTAATTTAGTACTTTGAGTTATTATTGGGTAGCAAATCTATCCACTAAAACTTGTTAATCCATCTTTTTCTAGTAGCCCCCATATAGGGGTACCCTTAATTTGAGGTATTTTGAGGTTCTTGAGCGAGTTTTTCAACCGAATTCGCTGTAATTTGGTATTTTGTACTGGTATATGGTAAAAAATCTATATGGTAACAAATTATAAATATTCACCCACTTTTAGGGGTAGTCCCCATAAGACTCCATTTTTGTACCCGTCACCACACTGTGGCACATGGTATTATGTCTTTGTGCATATGTTTGTAACAGGTAAAAGGAAACGATATAGACCCATGATTCCTTTTGAGAATATGCATAGAACCACTTTCCGAGTCGATTTATGCATGACCGTACGTTTGCTGGTGTTAAATTGTAAACAAGGTACAGGTCGCATTTATAATCCGATTTGGATGAAATTTGGTACAGTTCATTTGTTTGGCCCAAGAACGAACCCTATTGAAATTGGGGAAAATCGGTTCAGATTTAGATATAGCTCCCATATATATTTTCGTCCGATTTAATGTAAATAGTGCACCAAAGTCCCTATATATCTTTCGATTTGTACGAAATTTGACACAGCGTACCGAATTAAGTCTAGAGAGATTTAGATATAGCTCCTATATATAGTTTGGTGCACCAAAGTCCCTATATATTTTTTGATTTGCACAAAATTTGAAATAGCGTACTGATTTAAGTGCAGAATGATGTGTTCTAAGTTTCGTGAAAATCGATTCAGATTCCATATATATTTTCGACCGATTTAATGTAAATTGTGCACCACAGTCGCTATATATCTTTCGATTGGCACGAAATCTGGCATAGTGTACTATATTAAGTCTAGAATGATGTGTGCTAAGTTTCGTAAGAATCGGTTCAGATTTAGATATAACCCCCATATATATTTTCAAGCGAATTAATGTAAATTATTCTCCAAAATCGCTATATATCTTTTGATTTGCACGAATTATGTCATAGCTTACATAATTGTGTCTAGAAAGGAATCGGACACTAAAGTTACTATATATCTATCAATTTGCACGAGATTTGGATATAGCTCCTATATATATTTTGTTTCGATTTTATGGAAAATTTTCACAACGTATCAAATTGAGACTAGAATTTGATGCAGATGACATAGCTTCCATATATATTTCGATTGGAATAAAGTTTTGTCGGATTGGAATTGAATGATTAAATCGTTTAGTACATTTATACGCAAACTCTGTTAGTCGGTGCACTTATAGATAAAGACAACATATTTAAGTTCGTTCAATTCTATGTTAGGTTACATATGTAGAATATATATTTTTGTGAAGGGTATAACATAGTCGGCCCAGTCCGACTTTACTACTTTCCTCACTGGTTTATATTACAATAGTTAGCTGATCCGTTCCGTTTGTTGAATTTGTCCCCATGTATTGGGGATAGTCGTAACTCGGAATATTTAGTTTTTACCCAACCACGTGTGGAGTTCGTCTTAGAACTTCTAAGACGATTTAGCCATCTGTTGTAATCATTTCGTCTTCTATAGGTGGCGTGAAAAAAGTCTCGAACCAAACTACTGAATCTAAATTGCAGTAGTTTGAGGATTGTATACTCCACCATGCGTTATTAGTATCAGTCCACTCTTCAGCGGTTTCAAATTTTAGGAAATATTTCCATTAAAAATTTTTAAAATGTGTATTTAGTGTACATAAATTGGTCTGTAGAGTTATCGGTATAGGTCCACGTTTTGGAATGTTCCCTATATTTTCATTTCAAATATATGTCAGTATAGGTATGGTGGAAGGTATCCAAAGTTCGACCCGCCGAAATTAACGCTTTTTATAGGGAAGGGTATTTGTAACAGGCAAAAGGAAACGAGATTGACACATGCTTCCTTTTGAGAATATACATAGAACGACTTTCTGAGTCGATTTGTGCATGTCCGTCCGTCTTTCCATGTTAAATTGTAAACAAAGTACAGGTCGCATATATGATCCGAATTAGATGAAATTTGGCAAAGGTAACTTATTCGGTCCGAGGACGAACCCTATTGAAATTGGGAAAAATCGGTTCAGATTTAGATATAGCTCACATATATATTTTCATCAGATTTACTGTAAATGGTGTACCAAAGTCCCTATATATCTTCCGATTTGTACGAAATTTGGCATAGCGTAATAAGTTAGATCTAGAATGATGTAAGTTAAGTTTCGAAAAAATCGGGTCAGATTTAGATATAGCTCCTATATATATTTTCTTCCGATTTAAGGTAAATGGTGTAACAAAATCCCTATATATCTTCCGATTTGCACGAATTCTGGCATAGCGTAATGAATTAGGTCCAGAATGATGTAAGTTAAGTTTTGAAAAAATCGGTTCAGATTTAGATATAGCTCCCATAAATTATGTACCAAAGTCCCTATATATCTTTCGATTTGCACAAAATTTGGCACAGCGTAATGAATTAGGTCTGGCATGATATGTGTTATGTTTCCTGAAAATCGGTCCCCACAATTGTGTACAATGAACTGTAGTTAATATAATTTAATCTCTGGCAAGTTTCGTTGAAATCGGTTTAGATTTAGATATAGCTTCTACATATATATTTGCCTCCGATTTTACACAAAATTTTGCACAACGTACTGAAGATACAATAGCATAACGTGCGGCAATCAGATTTAGATAAAGCTGAATCAAATTTAGAAATCTGAAATCGGTTCAGATTTAGATATAGCTCCTATATATAGATTGTTTCGATTTTAAGTAAAAGGAGGACAAAAGACCCAAAATTAGGCCTTTTGGTACCAAATTTGGCACAACGTACTGAAATTAGTATTGCCTAAGGTTTGCCAAGTTTTGTTGGAATCGGTTCCGATTTAGATATAGCTCCCATTTATAGTTTCTTACGATTTTAATAAATGGTACAGAAAAGACCCAAAATTAGGCCTATTGACACAACATTTTGCACAACGTACTGATGTTAATATAACCTACCATTTGGAAAGTTTTGTTGAAATCGGCTAAAATTTGGATGGAGCTACCATATATATTTTCTCCCGATTTTAAGTAAAAGATGCACCAAGAATTCAAAATGCGGCCGATATGCACAAAACATACTGAAATTAGTATAACCTAAACTGTGACAAGTTTCGATGAAATCGCTTTAGATTTCGATAAAGCTTTTATATATATATATTTTCCTCCTCATGTTTATCAGATATTTATCCAAATAATCAACGGGTGTCCGATTGATATTTGCTTTAAATTGATTTACATAATTTTGTCCCTTTGCAAGAAGCAAATCTATATCTGACTAAATGAACAATTTAGACGGGGCCGACTATATGATACTATACTAAATGAACAGTTTAGTATAGTATCATATAGTCGGCCCCGTCTGACTTTACTACTTTCCTTAGTGGTTCCACTTGTTTACTTGTCGATTTTCTATCCAATGTGAATCTCCAACATATAATTCCAGCCAATTCTGTTGAAAATCACACATGAACTCCTAATTATTGGGCCTGTACAAAATCTTGCACTGATAAATCTCATTTTCATTAATAAACCGTAAGGAAAGTAGTAAAGTCGGACTGGGCCGACTATATGATACCCTTCGCCACTTTGGGTATATTCAACATATGTATCCTAAAAGACGTTGATTTTTCGAAGGAAAATTTACATGAAATTGAACGAACTTAAATATGTGATCTGTATCTATATTTGAACCGACTCACATCAATCGAAAGATATATGGGGACTTTGGTGCACTTTTTAAATAAAATCGGGGGAAACTATATATGGGAGCTATATCTAAATCTCAACCGATTTTCACGAAACTTTGCACACATCATTCTAGACTCAATTCAGTACGCTACGCCAAAATTCGTGCACATCGAAAGATTTGCAGGGACTTTGGCGCGCCATTTACCTAAATTCGGGCGAAACTATATATGGGAGCCATATCTAAATCTGAACAGATTTTCACAAAACTTAGCACACGTCTTTCTAGATTTAATTTAGTGAACTATGCCAAAATTCGTGCAAACCGACGGATTTTCAGGGACTTTGGTGACTATTTACATGAAATCGGGCGAAACTATATATGGGAGATATATAAATCTCAACCGATTTCGACGAAACTTAGCACACGCTATGCCAAAAGTATCAGTACGCTATGCCAAAATTCGTGCAAAATTCGTGCAAAAAATTTTCAGGGACTTTGGTGCAACATTTACCAAAAATCGGACGAAACTATATATGGGAACTATATCTAAATCTGAACCGATTTTCACGAAACTTAGCACATATCATTCTAGACATAATTCAGTAGGCTATGCAAAAATTAGTGCAAATCGAATGATTTGTAGGGAATAAAGTCCGTATATCGGACAAAAATATATATGGGAGCTATATCTAAATCAAATAAATTAGCTGTACCAAATTTCAGCCAAATCGGATTATAAATGCGACCTGTACTTTGTTTACGATTTAACATCAACAGACGGACTTACAGACAGACGGACATTCATAAATCGACTCAGAAAGTGATTCTATGCATATTCTCAAAAGGAATACCCTGTACCACAGTGCGGTGAGGGGTATAAAAAAATTACGCTTATGTTTGTGCTAAATGTTAAAAAAAAATATTCTGTAAAAAATTTAAACTAATTATTGACAACATATTCTTAAAAAAATCGTCCTTATGGCTCTATTAATTGTTGAAAAAATGACATTAAAAGTGAATGATTTTCTGGAAATGTCTGCAGCTTAAGGCAACTTCATATACTTACCCTTAATCGATAACAAAAGAACAACAACAAAGGATTTATGCAGACAACAAGGGGCCGCATGCTTTTTTTATTGATTACTTTTTGTGTAGTTTTCCACACCACCCATGAGGTACTACACCCGGTGCGTTGCCAATTTTTTTACATGGCTGGCATCCCCAAGAGGCCTACAAACCATTTGAAGCCCTTTGTTTACTTCGTTGTGTCGGGCAACCACGATAGGTCGTTTTTATTTTAGCAATACACTATGGCTTTTTCAAGATATCCTTAAAAGAGACTTTTATTAGAGTGCTACTTACCTATCCAAGTCCTTGAGTTTCAGATTAGATAGGATATTGGGGTCAAGCAGAGAGGGATTAATCATGTCGGGTGGATTCATGATATTGGAACTCATCAAATTGGGATTGATGAGATTGGGATTAATTAGATTTGGATTCATTAAATTGGGATTCATCAGATTGGTGGCATTGATGATATTTGGATCCATGGGATTATTGGATGCATTAAAAATCGAATTAACATTATCGAAATTCAAATTCATGTTGGGATTATTGAAATTCATTTTCGAATGATAATGAGGTGCGTTAGATTGTTTGATTTTTTGGTTGTTGCTTAAGAATCCAAATGGAAAAACTTTTGCAAGTTTTAGAATTACAATATTTGGGGGGTAGACCGAAAAAGGATTTGTGGAGATTGATCTAATACTGAAACTTCACGGTTAGCGCGGTAGTTAACGTTGAGGATGTCTAAGAGACACTGAAGTTGCATAGCTGGACAGTGCCGGTGCATACCCTCTGTTCATATTCAATTTTTGGTGAGCATGCGCAGGAAATTTTCTACTAAGGGGGTTGTATAATGGATACACAGCCATCATATGTTTGTGGTGAAATCCTGACAGCATTTTCAAGTTCATGTTGGCTGTCCATGCATAGCACGAAGTTGCAAGGACTAGTACACCTGTGAACTTTAAATTATACTCTCATTTCGGGTAATTAAAAGGGTAGGTCCTTTTTAAGAATATTTTTCCAGAACCAACAAAGTCATTTATTCTAGAGTATATTTATATTCTAAACGATATTTCCAGGGCCAAAACATCTGGGAGGTTGTTAGGAATTGACAGGAAATAAAATTTAGTTTCAGGACCAACAGATCTATAAACGTCAATTTTCTAATAATATTTTTCAAGACCAAAAACGCATTAAGCACGATTTTCTCGGGATTAAGGGACTATGGGTGTAAATTTTTAAACAATATTTTTTAAAGAACTGGTAGAAATCTTTTTCAGGGCCTAGGCTATTTTTCTTTGCTAACAAAGCTATTTTTAATTTACAGATCTATAAACATGGTTTTCCATGAATATTTTTGCTAGGACAGAACACGAATAGCGTAGGTTTTTCCAAGAATACTTTTGAGGATAAAGGTCAAGCCCCATTTTGTATATTTTGAAGTTTTTAACGCACTTTACAACCGAAAGACCTAAAGTTTGGCATTCGGCGGAGTTAGGCATATATCTATAAAGAAAATGTTGAATATGGGTTCATGTTATGTTAATAGTTCCTTATATGAGGTCCAACCTTTTTTCGATATTTAAACAATCTTAGCCAAATTTTACCACCGAATTGTCTGTAATTTAATATTCTGAGCTTTTGGAGGCTGAAATGCAGACAAGCAGAATATTAGAAATAAAGGGCAGGGGTTTGGCATGGTCCCATATAATAAAGGTCCTGTCCTATTTATATACCCTTCACCACACTGTGGTACAGGGTATTATCTCTTTGTGCATATGTTTGTAACAGGCAAACGGAAACGAGATAGAACCCTCGTTCCTTTTATGAATATACATAGACTAACTTTCTGAGTCGATTTATGCATGTCCGTCCGTCTATCTGTCTATCCATGTTAAATTGTAAACAAAGTACAGGTCGCATTTATCATTCGAATTGGATGAAATTTGGCACAGCTCATTTATTTGGCCCAAGGACGAACCCTATTGAAATTGGAAAAAATTGGTTCAGATTTAAATATAGTTCCCATATATAGTTTCGTCCGATTTTATGTAAATGGTGCACCAAAGTCCCTATATATTTTTCGATTTGCACGAAATTTGGCACAGTGTACTGAATTAGGTCTATATTGATGTGTTTTAAGTTTCCTGAAAATCGGTCCAGATTTATATATAGCTCACATATATATATTCGTCCGATTTTATGTAAATGTTGTACCAATGGTCCTATATATCTTTCGATTTGCACGAAGTTTGACACAGCGTACTGAATTAGGTCTAGAATGATGTATATTAAGTTTCCTGAAAATCGGTCCAGATATAGCTCCCATATATATTTTCGTCCGATTTTATGTAAATGTTGTACCAATGGTCCTATATATCTTTCGATTTGCACGAAATTTGGTATAACGTACTGAATTGAGCCTAGAGTGACTTCTGTCATGTTTCGTGAAAATCGATCCAAAATCTCCGATTTTATGTAAATGGTGCACCAAAGTCCCTATATATCTTTCGATTTTCACGAAATTTGGCATGGCATATCATATAGTCGGCCCCGTCCGACTTTTAAACTTTCCTTACTCTTTGATATTAGGAATATTTCAATTGCATTTTCCCACTAAAGGTGTGTGATATTCGGGCTACCTAAAGGGCGAAACAAAATTTTAAAAAAATTCGGGCTTCGTAAAGCTTTTTAGAATAATTTTGTTATTTGTTCTTTTGTCTAAACATAACCCAATAAAAAAAAGTTAAAAAATTGGGTATTATCAACGTAATATGCAACTTCTAAACAACAATTTCGAAGTTAATATATGTTCTTAATTTTAATGGTATATCAGACCTATATTCCTGCATTCTAAAGATTATTTCTATAATGCGTATTTTTGAAGAATTATAACTTTAATGAGCATTTTTAAAAGATATTTTAAAGGATGATTTTTTAAAGATTATGATTCTTGTAACTAATAGTCAACATTACATTTCAATCATTTATAACCGTTAAATTCACTCTAATAGCAATATTAATTGACAGTTATTTTTATGATGTGCGCAGGTCGTCGTCCACAGTTGTGTATTGTGGTGAATTATGCCACATGTGTTGATTTTTCCAACGTTGAATAAAATTGCTGTCTGACAGCTGTTGCCGTACAATATAATATTTACATTTGGAAATTCTAAATACGATGGAAGTAAATTACAATAAATTAAATAAATAAATAGTTGTCAGAATATCTATTTTTAGATACTGATTCTATATAAGAACTCATTTAGTACAAAAATTCAAAATAAAATGAACGAGTATTGAAGACTGAACTATTGTATTGTCATCCAGTTAAGTTTAAAATATTATATGTAAAATGGTTGAATTTTTTTTATTGAAAATTATATTTGTTATTGCCAACATTTTATCTCATCCTCTTCATAGGCCTCATATGAAGGAACATTAAGATTTAAAAGTTTCAAACAGCAGCACTTCTCGTGAGAAATTTGTGCAATTACCATCATTACATTATTAAATCTATCTTTTATCTTTATCTCGAAGTATTCCCCGAAGACCTCATAATGTATATACATATAATATATTCTTGTTCAGAATAAAATTCTATGGCGATTTATGGATGTTCATCTGTCTGCGTATCACAATAGAGTTAGTAATATTTTTGTTTCTAGTTGATAATAGGAGATATATCGGCTACTTTTCTGTGTACCCCACATAAATAGGCATTCCCCAATGCTAGGAATTTTTGGGGGTTTAGGCATATTTTCAACCGAATTGACCGGAATATGGTATTTAATGATCTCATATTTCTATTAAAATGTGTATCGAAAATATTTGCAATATCTCGAAAATATATAATCAGCATATAATTATTTGTCGATTTTGCATCGTCCATCTCAGATTTTCTGTTGAAATCACAATAAAGCTCAAATTGCCGAATATAGAGCTTTGGATGTTGGTATTGAGGATTTGTGCCGCAGTTTTCAGCCAAATTGAATGAAATTTGGTATTTTGTGTTATCATTGAGTAGCAAATCTTTCTACCAAAAATAATCAATATTAGTCTATATATGGCATGGCTAATGGGCCCATGACTAATACCCATGTTTCCTTGGACCAAATCTGTAGCAGACAATTTATAGTCGATTTACAAATGTCCGTTCGTCTGTCTGGCCGGCTGGTCGCACGAAAGGAGTAACCGATTTCATACAAATTTTGACACATCGTAATATTTTTCCCAAACTTACTTCAAGTTCGAAGATAGGGAATATCGGTCCACTCCTTCTAGCATCTCCCCCACAAAATGTTACATATCTTCAATATTAACCAGTAAGGAAAGTAGTAACGTCGGGCTGGGCCGACTATATTATACCCTTCACCACTTTGGGTATATTCTACATATGGGAAATTACAAAAACCTTTTAAATTCCTTGAAATTGAGGTTTGCAAGGTTATAACTCGCAAAATATGAACATATTGCATATAATTTAAATTCATTTCTATAAAATGAAGTGTTCTTGTCAATATCTTAAAATATTGGTAATAAATAATAAGTTGCGTGGAAGCTGTGATGGTGGTAATGTAGAGAAATGGGTGAAAATGTGTTGAAGCCAACGATTTTTTTTTGTGTTCCTTCCTGATTTGTGGCTAAACTACAAAACGCACGCACGCACATGTGATCAGTGACTAAGTTGCAGAATACCCCATCGACAATATGGCTATAATGTATGATTTTTTGATATAATCACTGCATCCTCCCAAAATGGATGCTGACATTTTGAAGCCGGATTTTCGGTGTTTTTTAAATTTTTCTTATAATTAGGACGCGCATCCAGATAACCCCGCGTGATTTTAGTTTTTTTACGTGCCGGATCTAATGAGCCCATCCATGTTCAATTCCGTCCAATAAAACCACGGATATAGGTACCTCGAATTTGGGAAAAACTGCAAAAACTTATTTTTACAAATTCCCGTTTTTCTTCGAATTGATTTCACATACATACATTCTCGTGTTTTTTTATAATCGCGAATCTGTGTGAAAATAGGTCAAAATATATCGATACGCGAATAATATGCGTATTTTATCCAAAATCGATTGTGGAGGCACATTCGTGGTTCTTAATCGATCCTTTAAAAAGGGTGTCCTTTTTTGTATTTTCATAGGAGATTACTGAAATCGGATGCGCATAAAAATCGTATGCACTTTGCGCCATTTTTTGTCATTTTTAGGGATTTTGCATAGTAAAGAGCATCGAGCGGCACACTTTGGCCGCTTAATGAAATCCCGAAAAATGCATAATTATCGGAAGAGATTTATTCGGTTTATACGAAAACCGCATGCGCATCAACTGATTTCAACTAATACGCGAACTGTATTGTTTTTTATGTTGATCATTTTCATATACAGTAACTGCAATATAGTTGGTCATTTTTAAAGTCAAAACTCTTAACAGAGGAATCTACCGATATTTAACAATCATCTAAAAGAATTTGTAGAAGAAATCGTCACGTGTTGTTGAAGATTTAGACTAAGCCGTATTATCTTAACCATACCAAAAAATCAAAAATTGAAAAAAAAAACATTTTGTGGCAATTCAAAAATTAATTTATTTTATTTTCAGATATTTTCAAGCTTTTATTTATTTTTCGCGACTATTGAACCGTATTTCAATGTGATTTGACTAGTATGTAAAGAAAACAAATGAGTTTAACCATTTGTGAAGAAATTCGCGAATTACAAAAAATAGGAATTAATTTAATTTATATTTGAAATTCAAAATTTAAAACAGCTATAACTTTTGTGCGCAGCATCCGAATTTGTGAACGCGAACAGATTTTAAATCAGCATATTTTCCTTAATCTATATACCAAAAATCATGAATGTGCTCGCAAAAAAAATTTTAAATATCTTTTTATGGAATTTTAAACGATTTTTGTAATTTCCCATATATATCCTAACAATTCCATGTCAATATTCCTTCGAGGGAACATTGAATTAAACGGATTTAAATATGAGATCTGTATCTGTAAGTGAACCGATTAACATCAATCCGTACACATGCCTGTCTACAACCTATGCTAAATTTCATTTCATTCGGGCAGATTTAGAGTCGTTTGCTTATTGAATTGATTACATTATAAAAAATTGTATGCCAATCGGGTCCCTTGGGTCTTTAGTGCACAATTTATATAAAATTGGAAGAAAATATATATGCGAGCCTTATCTAAATCTGAACAGATGTTTACAAAAATAAACTCATCATTCCAGACTTAATACAATACGCTATGTTAAATTTTGTGCAATATATAGGGACTTCGGTGCACAATTTATATTAAATTGGACGAAAATATATATCGGATTTATATTTAAATCTGATCCGTTTTTCTCGAAACTTAACACACATCATTCCAGATTTAATTCAGTACGTTATGCAAAATTTCGTGCATATTGAAAGATATAGGCACTTTAAATCGGACAAAAATATACATTGGTGCTACATATAAATCTGAACCGATTTGTCTCAATTTCAATAGGGTTCGTCCTTGCACAAAATGAATGAGCTGTACCAAATTCCATCCAAATTGGATTATAAATGCGTTCTGTACTTTGTCTACAATTTAATATCAATAGACGGATGGACATACAGATATCGACTCAGAAAGTGATTGTCAGAAGGAACCCTGGGTCTATCTTGTTACCTTTTGCTGTTACAAGCATATGGACAACGACAACAGTTTGGTGAAGGGTATAAAAAGCTTGCAAAATACGAATATTTTTAGTACTTATACCGAAGTCTTCAAAGTGTCATTTTTGCATTTCGTTTGGAATATTCTTCTATCCGCCACAGATACGTTGCCAAAGCTCACCAAAATTGGTAGAGGCTGATTGGTACTTCTCCACCCATTTTTTCACAATTTACCACAAATTGAGTGGTTTATTTTGAAATTGGTTAACGTCAATTTGTGCTTATATTGAAATAATTAAAGATTTGTTTTAAAAATGTCGTTAAGTGGTATTCATTGTCTTTGTGCCCTTAAACATGATAGAATATATAACGTAATATGTTTTGTAAATTTTTCTAGTTTTTTATTGAATCGACTCACATATCATTCAGATTGAGATCGGGACTTTGTGATGGCCACTGCCTTAATTTAAAATTGCTTCTTCGCTCACCAAGATTTTTCCTCACGATTTTGGACGTGTGTCTTGGATGACAATCCTTCTCAATCCTTCTACAGGAAGACAGAACAAATGTTCTGTCACAAGTAATAGACCTTTCTTCTATATATTTGCGAGTAACAAAAATACGCCGAGTTGGGTGACCTAGCTTTGCATTTTTGACATCTCCAGTCTGTCTTTCTCACATTACTCATACTATTGTATGAACTCTCAGAGAGTGATGAACAAGGTGAGAAATGAAATTGACGATTGCAATGGTAGCAACGAACGTAAGACATTGATTTTATTTCTAAATTACATTGTCCACAAATGTTTTTATTTGGCACTTCGATTACCGACATGTTTGCAAAGAAGATTGCTTAGATACTCAAGCCGTTAATATTGCGATATATATTAAATTTTAAAGATAGCAAAAAAGCTTTTGTTTCCGTTTTCTTTAGATTTTATTACGTGCGTAATCCGTGATGCGTGCGTTCTCTAGGAGTTCTACAGCGAGACTGACTGATGAAACATAAAAAATAGATTGATGTTATTAACTTATTGTTTGGTATCGCTGTTGGAAAAATAGTTCAAAAATGTTTACTTTTCTGTGGGCTAAGGACTGCGTGAGCCATTGTATTCTAGCTGCAGTCGGGAAACGGGGGGGTTACTTCCTGAGTCCAAAAGAACGGATTTTGGTTTACAGAAAGTTTTTATAAAATCCCTATTTTTTAGCAAACTATGAAATGGTGTCGATTATCTCAATACAAAAATCCCCTACTATAATTATACCCTTCACCACACTGTGGTACAGGGTATTATGTATTTGTGCCTATGTTTGTAACAGACAAAAATAAACGAGATAGACACATGGTTCCTTTTGAGAATATGCATAGAATCACTTCCTAAGTCGATTTATGCTTGTCCGTCCGTCTGTCTGTTGATGTTAAATTGTAAACAAAGTACAGGTCGCATTTATAATCCGATTTGGCTGAAATTTGGTACAGCTCATTTATTTGGCCCAAGGACGAACCCTATTGAAATTGGAAAAAATCGGTTCAGATTTAGATATAGCTCCCATATATATATTTGTCCGATTTTTGGTATATGGTGCTCCAAAGTCCCTGAAAATCTTTCGATTTGCACGAATTTTGGCATAGCGTACTAAATTATGTCCAGAATGATGTGTGCCAAGTTTCGAGAAAATCGGTTCAGATTTATATATAGCTCCCATATATAGTTTCGCCCGATTTAAGGTAACTGGTGCACCAAAGTCCCTACATATCTTTCGATTTGTACGAAATTTGGCATAACGTACTGAATTGAGCATAGAATGAACGCTGCCAAGTTTCATGAAAATCGGCCCAGATTTAGATATAGCTTCCATATATAGTTTCGTCCGATTTCATGTAAATGGTGCACCAAAGTCCCTATATATCTTCCCATTTGCACGAAATTTGGCATGACGTATTGAATTGAGCCTAGAGCGATTTCTGCCAAGTTTCATGAAAATCGGTTCAAATCTAAATATATATTTTTTCGTCCGATTTAATTTAAATAATGTTCTTAAATAAAGTTCTTACGTTGCATAACATACTGAATTTAGTCCAGAATTTTGTGTGCCAAGTTTAGTAAAAATCGGTCGAGATTTAGATATAGCTGATATGAAATACTTGATGCACTAAGCAACCAATATATGGCTGATAGGAACTAAACGTACCGAAATTAGTACCAGTAAGGAAAGTAGTAAAGTCGGACGGGGCCGACTATATGATACCCTTCACCACTATGGGTATATTAAACAGGACTATTAACATGAAATTGGTTGAAATAAAATATGTGATATTTATCTAAATGTGAATCTTCCTAGATCTATTCATAAAGTATGTAAATCGACTTCAAACAAATATAAACATTTCATCCGTTGGGCTATGTCTGTACTTCTAGAAAACGCAAATACGTAATTCTATGTTCAATTTTGTAAGTTGTGCAAAAATGTATGTCAATCTGACTACATGAGGAGTTTGATGACCAATTTACTTGAAATCTGGCGAAAATATATATGGAAGCTCTATCCAAATATTAAGCGATTTCAAACAAACATGTCACAGGTTAGGTTATAGTAATTTCAGAACGTTTTGTTCCTATCAAGCTATTGGTTCCTTGGTGCGTCAATTACTTAAAATCAATCTATAATAAAATAGAGCTATATCTATATCTGGACCGATTTTCACGAAACAAGGCAGACATCACTCTAGGCTCAATTCAGTACGTTATGCCAAATTTCGTGCAAATCGAAAGATATATTGCGACTTTGGGGCACCATATATTGCGACTTTGGGCACCATGCCAAATTTCGTGCAAATCGAAGGATACGTTAAATACTTAAAATCAATCTATAATAAAAGGGAGCTATATCTATATGTGGACCGATTTTCACGAAAGAAGGCAGACATCACTCTAGGCTCAATTCAGTACGTTATGCCAAATTTCGTGCAAATCGAAAGATATATTGCGACTTTGGGGCACCATTTACATGAAATCGGACGAAACTATATATGGGAGCTATATAGAAATCTAGACCGATTTTCTCGAAACTTGGCAGACATCTCTCTAGGCTCATTTCAGTACGTTATGCCAAATTTCGTGCAAATCGAAGGATATATAGGGACTTTGGTCCACCATTTACATGAAATCGGACGAAACTATATATGGGAGCTATATCTAAATCTGGACCGATTTTCTCGAAACTTGGCAGACATCTCTCTAGGCTCATTTCAGTACGTTATGCCAAATTTCGTGCAAATCGAAGGATATATAGGGACTTTGGTCCACCATTTACATGAAATCGGACGAAACTATATATGGGAGCTATATAGAAATCTGGACCGATTTTCTCGAAACTTGGCAGACATCACTCTAGGCTTAATTCATTACGTTATGCCAAATTTCGTGCAAATCGAAAGATATATTGGGACTTTGGGGCACCATTTACATGAAATCGGACGAAACTATATATGGGAGCTATATCTAAATCTGAACCGATTTTCTCGAAACTTGGCACACATCATTCTGGACCTAATTCAGTACTCTATGCAAAATTTCGTGCAAATCGAAGGATATAGAAGGACTTTGGTGCCCCATTTACCTTAAATCGGACGAACCTATATATGGGAGCTATATCTAAATCTGAACCGATTTTCTCGAAACTTGGCATACATCGTTCTGCACCTAATTCAGTACTCTATGCCAAATTTCATGCAAATTGAAAGATATAAAGGGACTTTGGTGCCCCATTTACATTAAATCGGACGAAAATATATATGGGAGCTATATCTAAATCTGAACCGATTTTTCCCAATTTCAATAGGGTTCGTCCTTGGGCCAAATAAGTGACTTGTGCCAAATTTCATCCAAATCGGATCATAAATGCGACCTGTACTTTGTTTACAATTTAACATCTACAGACGGACAGACGGACGGACGGACGGACATGCATAAATCGACTCAGAAAGTGATTCTATGCATATTCTCAAAAGGAACCATGTGTCTATCTCGTTTCCTTTTGCCTGTTACAAACATATGCACAAAGACATAATACCCTGTACCACAGTGTGGTGAAGGGTATAATAACTTAACCTGTGACAAGTTTCTTTGAAATCGTTTCATATTTGAGTATAACTTCCATATATATTTTCGTCCGATTTTAAGTAAACTGTACATCAAATTCCTCATGTTTGTCAGATTGACATCAAATTTTGCACAACGTACAAAATTGAGCCTAGAATAACGTAGTTTCGTTTTTTAGAAGTACAGACCAACGGATAACCTATTGATATTTGTTTGAAGTTGATTTTCATACTTTTGTCCCTAAAGAATGACATGTTTATGGATAGATCTAGTCCGATTCACATTTAGATAAATATCACATATTTTATTTCATCCAATTTCATGTTAATAATTTTGTTTAATATACCCATAGTGGTGAAGGGTATCATATAGTCGGTGATGATCAGATAATAATATTGGGATGAAGTGGACCGAAAACTTAACTTTTTTTGAGTCGATCTATAGGCCACAATTCAAAGCCCAACATCATAATATAACCCACGGTGAAGAGAATCTGGACAAGTACAGCCTTCGTCTACTGAATATTAGCAATATTTGTTGACCTTTAGTCGGGTGTCAAGAGAGTGCAAATAACGCAAAGATAGATTTTCGTGGAAGATCTCCCGTTAAGAGTTGGGTAGGTCTGAAACGAACTAGTTCATTTTAACTATTCCGAGAAAGGAACGATCGGAACTTATTCCAGATCTTTAATTAATATAACATCATATTAATATTTTGACGCATTCACTAAAATATGAAATTTTGATTTGACTCATGTCATTTATAAGACATGACCCACAATGATATAAAAGTTTATTGCTGTAAACCTCAAAGTCTCCAAATTTGAAATATACTACGTTTTTTCACCCTATGCAAAACAATTGGAATCCTGTCCCACAGTACACTGTTAAACTTTTGAGCTCGTTGGAAATTATTTAACCATACTTTTTATCAAAGGCAAAATAAAATGTGCATCATGATGAGCCTAAGGCTATTACAATACTGGTATGGGCTTTAGCTTTTTCGGGGGTTATGTCGAAACCATACAACCATACCAGGTATTCTAATGACCATAGGCTCATCATGATGGACAATTAGTTTTCCCTAGATTACAAAAATAATTGTTAAATGAATATTTCTGTAAAGAAATTTAACAACCACTTCGATTGGAAATGCGCCTAGAAACACAAAAAAGTCGTTTATACGGGGTATATGCCAAATTTGGACCATTTATCATTTATATATTTTATTTAGATTGTCGTTTTTCGTCCTCAAAGAATTGCGACTCTAATTTGGAATTTTGATGACAAAAATACTTCTAAATAAATTGGAGAGGCACCTCACCTTGTGGCGGAAATTAAAAATATCGCTGGTACTGAAACAAAATGTTATTAATTCCAGTACACGTTGTTATGACAAGGGCCCTACATATTATTCAACAAACAATTTTTTTTTTCATAATGCTTTTTGTTGAGTCTACGTTTTTCTTTGCTATGTCAGTCTTCATTTTTTATTTTACAATATAAAACTAAACAAGAAGGGATAACATATATTTACTACTTGTAATATAGCGCATAAGAATAACAAATGCTTCTCAAGTTCTGTTTTGAAAAAAAGGTAAACAAAATTATTAGGGTGGATGGTGAAAAAACTGAACCTGCCCGTCTATTTCTGTCTCATATATATTCTCGGCTTCAAATGTGAATTATGTGTTTGTAAACCTTTTTAGTCGAACCTAGAATACCTCATTATACCCTACACAACTATGTTGCCAGGGTATTATAGCTTTGTGCAGCCCCAAGAGTTTGTAACGCCGCGAAATATTGGTCCTAGACCCACCTTCAAGTATACCGATCGTCATATCTCGACTAGCCGAGTCGATCTAGACATGTGTGTCCGTCCGTTCGTCTGTCCATTATAATTTGTAAACACGATACAGGCCGCAGTTATGGACCAATCTTCACGAAATTTTGCATGTAGGATGGGTTCTGCCCAATGAAGACCCCTATTGTTTTTGGTAAAGATCGGTTAATATTTAGGGCATGAAATGGACCAAAAACTAAATTTTTGTCTGATTTTCTGGTCGCTCTAGAGGCCGCAATTATGGCCCAAACACCGCAAATTTCTACATGGAGAAGGGGATTGGGCCAAAGAATAAGCATGCCTGTTTTGATAAAGATCGATCAATATTTAGCGGGTCAAATGGGCCCTAACTTTTGTGTGAAAAATTACAAAATTTGTATTCTATAGCGCATATATTTACTCCTGAATGACATAGAGCTGAGAAGTTCATATTATTTCCAAGAGGAATGGTTGACCTTTAAATTGATACCAATTATATTGTCGTATGTACTCGGATGTGGGAGTTACACGTAAATATTTACAGGTGCTTACGTACTCAGATATTATTTAGTAACACATTACCACACTGGAGGCGGAAATACAGCGCGGATTGCTTTGAAAATTTCCATGAGGATCCAGGAATGGTCAAGGATAACGCCTATAATTTTCGGTGATGATCAGATAATAATATTGGGATGAGGTGGACCGAAAACTTAATTTTTTTGTGTTTTTTCTAGTCCATGTATAGTCCACAATTGAAAGTCGAACATCATAACACAACCCACCGTGAAGGGAATCTGGACAAGTAATTAGAAGGGATTTACTGAATATTAGTAATATTTGTTGACCTCTAGTCGGTCAAGAGGGTGTAAATATAGCGAAATATTTGCCATGCTCAGAATATATAACCACAGAAAGTTAGATTTTCGTGGAAGTTGTGTAGGGTATCATATGGTCGGCCCCGCCCGACTATACTGCTCCGCTCACTGGTTTTAAATAGTAATTGAATGCTTCAAAATTTGAGAGATAGAGCCGATTTACGGTCCATTTTTACATAACCCCATTATCCAAATTTTGTTGTCTTTCCCAACCGAATGATGAGGCAGCTCTTAGGGTGTTTGAGAGAAAAATTCTCCGAAAGATCTACGGGCCGATCTGCGTCGACGGTTCATACGAGGACATCGACATAGTCAGTCGTATTGAGCTGAAGCGACTATGGTGGTTAGGCCATGTTGTGCGAATGAATGAGAATGCCCCAGCTCAAAAGGCATATAAAAGCGAGCCTAGTCATCGTTCACGAAGAAGGGAAAGGCCACGAATTAGATGGAAAGTAGAAGACAACATCTTGGAACGTGGTCTTTCAAATTGGAGGAACAACCGTTCTGTAACAATTGTAAATCCGTATTATTTGTAGGCAAATAAAATGTACTCAGAGAACTATCAAACAATGGCATGTTCTAACCAAATTTTTCGATTGAAGTAGCTATAATTTGCAATTTCAGAAATCTATGTTTGACATAGCCCCCCATAAAAGGTCCTGTCCCATATAAGGTATTTTAATAATCCAACGTGTTAAATGTTCCAACCAAAAGGGGCTGTAATTAAGAACTTTAAGTTGTTCATGATCGGCATACCATTTTGGAATCGAAGTAGTAATAATATGGCTTGTGAGGATCTTGTTGGGTACAAATCTTATTCGTAACATATTTTCGATACAGCTTCATGTTTTACGCCCTATTTAGGTATTTTAGGTCACACGATAAAAATCATTCTGGCTGACACATAAATGGCTTAGCCACCATACCAATATCAGGTATTTTGAATGGGTTCCTCATGTTGGGGAGTATACAAAACTTGATCTAAACTCTACTGGGCTTTTAATTAATTATATTAATTTAATTATACAACTATGTTGTCAGGGTATTATAGCTTTTTGCGGAGTTTGTAACGGCGCGAAATATTGGTCCTAGACCAACCTTTAAGTATACCGGTAGTCATATATCGACTAGCTGAGTCGAACTAGACATGTGTGTCTGTCCGTCCGTCCGCCAGTCCATTATAATTGGCAAACACGATACAGGCCACAGTTATGGACCAATATTCACGACATTTTGCATGCAGGATGGGTTCTGGTCAATGAAGATCCATATTGCTTTTGGTAGAGATCGGTTAATATTTAGAGGATGAAATGGACCAAAAATTTTATTTTTGTCTTAATTTCTGATCGCTCCAGAGGCCGTAATTATGGTCCAAACATCGCGAATTTTTACATGTAGAAGGGGATCGTGCCAAATAACAAACATGCTTGTTTTGATAAAATTCGGTCAATACCTAGTGGTTCAAATGGAACCGGACTGTATTCTATGGCGTATATATTTCCCCTTAGGCCCGAGAAGTTGATAGTATATCAAAGAGGAGTGGTTCACCTTCAAGTTGATACCAATTATATTGTCGTATGTACTCGGATGTGGGAGTTACACTTAAATATTTACAGGTGCTTACGTATTCATATATAACCAGTAAGAGAAGTAGTAAAGTCGGACGGGGCCGACTATATGATACCCTTCACCACTTTGGGTATATTCAACAGATGAATCCTAACAGACGTAGTATTTTTAAAGGACCAGTAAAATTAAATTGGATCCATAAACATGTCATTCTGCAACCGATACTAAATTTTTCATTTGGTCAGATATAGAACTTATGTTGACCCCGATAATGGACCCCCCATTATCGGGGTTAACATTTTTATACCCTACACAACTATGTTGTCAGGGTATTATAGCCTTGTGCAGCCCCAAATGTTTGTAACACCGCGAAATATTGTTCCTAGACCCACCTTTAAGTATACCGATCGTCATATCTCGACTAGCTGAGTCGATCTAGACATGTGTGTCCGTCCGTCCGTCTGTCCATTATAATTTGTAAACACGATACAGGCCACAGTTATGGACCAATCTTCACGAAATTTTGCACGTAGGATGGGTTCTGGCCAATGAAGACCCCTATTGTTTTTGGAAAAGATCGGTTAATATTTAGGGGATGAAATGAACCAAATACTAAATTTTTGTCGGTTTTTCTGGTCGCTCCAGAGGCCGCAATTATGGCCCAAACACCGCGAATTTTTGCATGGAGAAGGGGATCGGGCCAGAGAATAAGCATGCATGTTTTGATAAAGATTGGCCAATATTTAGCGGGTCAAATGGACCCTGACTTTTGTGTGAAAAATGAGAAAATTTGTATTCTATGGCATATATATTTACTCCTGGAGGAGTTGATATATTTACTCCAGGAGTTGATTTTATATCCAAGAGGAGTGGTTGGCCTTTAAATTGATACCAAATATAGTGATGTATCTACTCAGATGTGGGAGTTACAGTCAAATATTTACAGGTGCCTATGTATTCAGATATTATTTAGTAACCCATTACCACATTAGAGGGAGAAATATCGCGCCGATGGCTTTGACATTTTTCATGAAGTTCCAGTTATGGTCAAGAACAACGCCTACAATTTTCGGTGATGATCAGATTAAAATTTTGGGATGAAATGGACCGAAAACATAATTATACCCTTCACCACACTGTGGTACAGGGTATTATGTCTTTGTGCATATGTTTGTAACAGGCAAAAGGAAACGAGATAGACACATGGTTCCTTTTGAGAATATGCATAGAATCACTTTTTAAGTCGATTTATGCATGTCCGTCCGTCCGTCTGTCCGTCTGTCTGTCCATGTTAAATTGTAAACAAAGTACAGGTCGCATTTATGATCCGAATTGGATGAAATTTGGCATAGGTCACTTATTCGGCCTAAGGACGAACCCTATTGAAATTGGGAAAAATCGGTTCAGATTTAGATATAGCTCCCATATATATATTTAACCGATTTAATGTAAACGGTCCCTATATATCTTTCGATTTGCACGAAATTTGGTACAGCCTAATCATTTACGTCTAGAATGATGTCTGCCAAGTTTCATGAAAATCGGTCCAGATTTAGATATAGCTCCCATATATAGTTTCGTCCGATTTCATGTAAATGGTGCACCAAAGTCCACATATATCTTTCGATTTGCACGAAATTTAGTACAGCCTAATCATTTCGGTCTAGAATGATGTCTGCCAAGTTTCGTGAAAATCGGTCCAGATTTAGATATAGCTCCCATATATAGTTTCGTCCGATTTCATGTAAATGGTGCATCAAAAGTCCCTATATATCTTTCGATTTGGACCAATTTTGGCATAACGTACTGAATTGAGCCTAGAATTATGTCTGCCAAGTTTCGTGAAAATCGGTTCAGATTTAGATATAGCTCCCATATATAGTTTCGTCCGATTTCATGTAAATGGTGCCCAAAGTCCCTATATATCTTTCGATTTGCACGAAATTTGGCATAACGTACTGAATTGAGTCTAGAGTGATGTCTGCCAAGTTTTAAGAAAATCGGTTCAGATTTATATATACCTCCCATATATAGTTTCGTCCGGTTTCATATAAATGGTGCACCATAGTCCCTATATATCCTTCGATTTGCACGAAATTTGGCATAACGTACTGAATTGAACCTAGAGTGATGTCTGCCAAGTTTCGAGAAAATCGGTCTATATAGCTCCCATATATATTTCATGTTAATAGTCCTGTTTAATATACCCATAGTGGTGAAGGGTATCATATAGTCGGCCCCGTCCGACTTTACTACTTTCCTTACTGGGTTTTTGTGTGTTTTCGAGTAGAGTATAATCCGAAAATCACCCACCGTGAAGGTAATCTGGACAAGTAATTAGAAGGACTGTACTGAATATTCGAAAAAAGTAAGGAAGAGGTGTTGTTAACCTTTAATCGGACAAGAGGGGGCAAATATCACGAAATATTACTCAGACTCGGAATAAACATCCTCAGAAAGCTAGAGTTCGTGGTAGTTGTGTAGGGTATCGTATGGTCGGCCCCGTCCGACTATACTGTTCCGCTCACTGTTTTTTTTTTTGATTTCATTCGAATCTACACTAATTTAAGAATGTCCCTAAAAAATTTCAAGTGAAAATCTCAAGAACTCTTGAAGACTCAAACTCAAAAACTAATAACCCAATCGATTCCAAATTTTTACACGTTTCTCTGTGAGTGTATAGCTATCGTATGAACTAGGATAAAGCCAATCGGTGAAGATCTTCCTTATTTTTTAACTTAGTTTGTGGTCAAAAATCGGTGATTTTCCAAAAATATTTTTTCAAAGGTCCGCCATTTTGTCAATTTCAGAGCGAAGTCAATAATCCTAGTTCATACGACACCGTTGGAATTTTCGGATTCTGATGTTCCAGTGAGGAGTTTTCATGCCCGCCATCAAAAATAAGGACTTTTCTTTAATTACAAAAAAACAACAACTAAACAAAAATTTGTTGTAAATTATTTTTCTACTCTTTTAAATCTTGGTTACTGCTTCTGGTATATTTACACCATGGCATAACAATTTTAGGGAGGGGTTATATCAAAATCTGATACTAACTGATAGCCAACATATGCCAAAAATTGACCCTTTTTACTACAGAGGTTATGTTAAAATATGGATCCATCAGAGCCCGAAATGCCAAATTACAGCCACTTCGGTGGGAAAATGCAAATAACATCTTTAAATACCAACTTTATATGGTGGCTATGTCAAAACATGAAATTTTTCTTCATAAATGAATCTCATTCTCTAAGAACCGGAAATGTCAATTTAAAGCCGTTTCAGTTCGAAAAAGTAGCAACAAATTAAAAAAGTACCGAAAATGATGCGGGACTTTTATATGGACTCTAATTTAAAAATTGAACCCATATCGGTTAAAGCCTTCAAAATACCGAAAATCATACGATATCTTTATATTGGGACATGGTTTTTTGTTAATCATGTTCTGCATAGAACCCAGCACCTTCAGTTGGGAATTGTAATACGAAGACTGGTGCGGAAACTTAAACATGGGCTATTCTTTTCTCATTGTTGAATGTCATTCTCTAATAACCCGAAATGTCAATTTACAGCCGTTTCAGTTTAAAATTATAGCAACAAATTAAGAAAAAAAACGAAAATGATGCAGGACTATTATATGGGGGCTAAGCCAAAACATGAACTCAAATCCATTAAAGCCTTAAAGATGCCGAAAATGTGGCGAGACTTTTATTTGGGGTATATGTGAAAACATGGATTTTTGTTGATCATGTTCTGCACCGACCTTGAAATATATGAACACCTCTAAAAATGCCAAAGCTGGTGCGAGACCTTTATATAGGGACTATGTCAAAACTTTTACCCATATCGCAAAATTTTCATCATTATATGGAATGCTATTCTGAATTGAGGACTGATATAACTTCCTATACTTCCTATACTTCTTATTATTTTTAGTGGGGAAATTTGGTACCCAATAAGAACCCAATGTATCAGATTCTGTTGAAAAACGGGCTCAAGAAGCCCAAAACACCGAAAATTGGGGGTTAGCCTTTATATTGAAGTTACCCCAAAAATTTTACTTATATTTATAAAACTTAGTGGAAAGATTTTCTACCCAATGCGAACTCGAAGTACTAAATTACAGCCAATTCTGTCGAAAAATACGCTCAAAACCCCCCCAAAATACTGATAATGGGGTGTACCGTTTATATAGTTTTTAGTCTAGAATTTTGGTACCTAATAAAAACCCAATGTACCAAATTTGAGCGAATTCGGTAGAAAAACGCGCTCAAGAACCGCAAAATACTGAAATTTTGTGGGGTAGCCTTATATGCCCAAACGTAGACCGATATAGACATTTTTCGAACATATAAAAGACAACTCTATGCAAATTTTTTGGCAATTTATATCGTTTATATTCGTTTAGAAGCAGGAGTAATTATAGCAGAAATAAGTCGGTGAAATAGATTTTTATGCTGATCAAGAATATATATACTTTATAAGGACGGAAATGATAATATCGATGAGTTACAAATGGAAAACCAAACTTAATATACCCTGCATACTATGATGGAGGGTACAAAAAAATAATATGTTATCCTCTAAGAATCCGAAATTCTAAATTACAGCCGATTGAGTTTGAAAATACGGCGAACACCTTAAAAACCCTAACCTTTATATAAGGGCTATATCAAACCTTGGATCTATATTTGAGCATTTCGTATTTTTGAGGACAGAAAAATTTTATAACAAATAAATAATTTGCTAAATTTTGGAGATTTTGTAAAAAATTAAAAAAACATATTATAAAGCCTTTATATAAGTGTTCCACCGTATTTTCGTTATTCTGTAAGTTTTTTTCCAGCATTATCCACTGAAGTGGCTGTAATATACATTCAGGATTTTCGAGAATTGAAGAAGTCTTCGCAGAAAAAATTACAATCATGGTTTGACATACTCCACAAATAAAAGTTCGGCCCCATTTATTTTATATTTCGCCGCATTTTCCCACCAAAGTGGCTGTTATTTAAAATTCTAAATTTCTAGTGAATAAAAAAACTTCTCTCAGAAATGTGTTTAATATAGGTCCATTTAGGTCTCGGTACGTTGAACACACCTTTGTGTAGGCCAAATTTAGTACACAATTTCTATAGATCGGACAAACCCATGTTCACGAATATTACGGTGACGTATGGCATTTGTAGACCTTTGCCAAATTATTCTGTAGAATAGGATGTCAGACACTTTTTAAACCGTCACGCGTCATTTTCGGATTGTTTAACGGCCTAGCCCAACTTGTGTGTTTGTTGTTTGGCATTTCGTCTTATCCCGGAAGCCCCGATCGATTTGAGCTATTTTTAATGCCCACCTTATGGTGGTGGGCACAAAAAGTTCGGCATGTCCGAACTTAACGACATTTCTACCTGCTTTCCAATTGAAATCCGGAATCCACTTAAATTTTCAAAATAAATTTTTTAAATCCGTAACATAATTGTTCGATTCATTCGAATATTACACTCACCCTAATGTTTAGCATGCACTCGTTCCGCAGAAAGACACCTACATCGACGTATTAAGTTCAACACTATTTCTCACTCACAAAATGGATTTGCTAAATTCCACAACATTAAGGTCACTGCGATTGTTTACAATTCCATACTTGTCACAGTCACTTGTCGTTCACACATCGTGTAGATTTCCGCACAACCCTTGAGGTACTACACCCTGTGCGTTGCCAGTTATTTTAAATGGCTAGCATCCCCAATAGGCCTACGAACCATTATTAAATGCCAATTTATTTTCGATGGCTGGCACAGTCACGATAGACTTTTTGGGACCATCATATCGCGATATATTTGTGTGTGGTTCTATTGTGAATGGACGTTGAGAGAGTACGACGTTTAAAAGTTAAATCGAAGATCGTCGATGAAGCTTTGTTCTCATTAATAAATCGGAGGATGGAAAAATATTAACACGTGACGTTGATTTGGGGTGTCACGTGCTTTGTTGTTGTTTGTCTAGGATACGGTATGGAATACCGTCATACTTACTTGTTGTTGTTCCTGACTCATTGGGCTAGAATATTTTGAATATTTGAATTATGAGCTAGGAATAACTCTTAACTGAATTATTGAATTTTGATTTGATTTGATTATTTTTAAAAAAGAATATCTTAATTTTTGGGATCACTTTACTGTTGGTTATGAACAACTGGTTGTGACTGATGTCTTAACGGTTTTTCTGGTAACAACGAAAGTTCGGTCGGTTTCAATGCAATGCTAGCTGGTGATGCCATATCTTCGCTCCGTCACGGTGGCAATATTCCTTATTGTTGCATTTTATGGTTGTAACCTTTGATGATGGCGTTGTGCTATTGTGATGTTGCCACTCGTCATGCTGCGGTGGGTACACTGTAAAAATAAACGGAAGTGTAACGCGCATGCGTTGAATTTGGTTTAGTTTAATTAAAGTATTATTTTTAAGTTTAATTAAAATATCTTGGTTAAAATTAAATAAGGCAATATTATTTATAGCACGTGTTGTCAGCGTTACTTAACGTATGCACGTAAAATGAAGAAAACACAACATGCGGTACATGAGAAAAAATATATATTTTGATGATAATAATGGAGAACAGATATAGATTTTGAGAAAGTTAAAAAAAATAAATAAACAGTGGAAAAAATTAAAAAATCCCAAAAATATTAATGGATTTTAAAAAATCTTGAAAATTTTGCAAACATAAAATTTTTTAAAAAATACCGAAAATGATGTTGGACTAATTACTAAGTCAAATTATGAACTCATCTCGATTAAAGTCTTCATTAAACCTTTATATGGGGTATATGTCAAAAAATAGATTTTTGTTGATCATAGAACACAGCACCTTCAGTTGGAAAATGAGCAAAACGCTTAAAAATATCAAAAATTTGGATCTTTTATATGGGACCTATGACACAACATTAACCCATATCGGAAAAAGCCTTAAGAATACTAAAAATTGGATAGGTCATCCTCAATGGATCCGAAATTTTAAATTACAGCCGCTTTAGTTGGAAATAGTACCTAAAACCTTGCTACGGGATCTTTAAAGAAGGGTTATATCAAAGCATGGACCTATAATTGAGCATTCCGTATTCTTGGGGGATATACAACTGTATAACATAAACATATCTATAATTGTCCCGCCCCACATGGGAAAAAATATATTTTGATGATATGTGCATCATATTGTTTTTCAGAAACGGATTAAGTTTTCCAAAAATAAATAAAAACTAGAGAAAATAAAACCAATGAGCGGAGAAGTAAAGGCGGACGTGTCCGGCCATATGATACCCTACACAACTACAACGAAAATCTAACGGTTCTATATTCTGAGCCTGAACAATATTTGCAACCGCTTGACAGGTAATCAGCTCCACTTTCTAACCCTGGCATATTTTCCAAATCTTCTTTTCCCCAAGGTCAATATTCATATACACCAAAAAATAAAATATTGGTCCCTTTAGGTTTTTGTTGATTTGACCCTCGGAATATTAACTGATCACCATATAAACAGCCGTTCTAAGTATTTGGTAAGAATCCCTTCAGCGTGTAAAATATGTGATGTTCTGCATATAATAATGGCATCTAGAGCGTCTAGAAAATGTGACAAGAATAAAGTTTTCGGTTCATTGCACCCCCTAAATATCATCATCACTGAAAATTATAGGCGTCGTCCTTGACCATAACCGAAACATCATGTGAAATTTCAAAACGATCAGTGGGACAGTTCCGTCCTCTACTGGCATAATAGTAATACTAAAAAGTAAGAAAAGAAGTAAAGTCGGACTGAGCCGACTTCACCACTTTGGGTATATTGTACATACGTATCCTAATAATTGTCTGTCAATGTTCCCTCGAAGGAACATACTCATGTCTTTCTGCAGCCTATAATAAATTTAATTCCACTCGGACAGATTTAGAGTCGCCTGTGTATCCTGGGACAAATTTATGGAAAACGATTTATAGCACAATTGATACACGCTATTCAGTACGCCGCACTGTTAAAAATTTAATTTCAGACACCCGTCCGAAATACATATGGAACCTATGGTGCACCATGTATATGAAATCGTTCAAAAATATATATGGGAGCCATATCTAAATCCGAGCGGATCTTCACGAAATTTAGCACACACCATTCTAAACTAAACAATTCAGTACGCTATGCCAAATTTCGTGAAAATCGAAGAACATATAGGGTCTTTGGTGCACAATTAACATTAAATCGGACGAACATATATAGGAGCTATATCTAAATCTGAACCTATTTTCACGAAACTTAACACACATCATTCTCCTCTTATTTCAGTATGGTGCATCATTTACATAAAATCGGACAAAAATATATTTGGGAGCTATATCTAAATCTGATCCGATTTTCTTCAATTTCAATAGGGTTCATCCTTGGGCTAAATAAGTGACTTGTGCCAAATCTCATACAAATCGGACTTTGTTTACAATTTAACATATACAGACGGACGGACATGCATAAATCGACTCAGAAAGTGATTCTATGCATATTCTCAAAAGGAACTATGTGTCTATCTCGTTTCCTTTTGTCTGATACAAACTAATGGACTAAGACATAATACTCTGTACCACAGTGTGGTGAAGTATATAAATCAGGGTTAGCCAACAATACATATGCAAACTGCTATGATTGTGTTGGACACACGCATAGATCCGTTGGGAGAGTAATTTTCGCTCTCTCGGTACAGATCGTCTATGTTAAAGAATTGCAAAGCATGCAACATGTTCGATGTCGAGAATAATGTTGTGTTCGAACACAGAACTGTGATTGTATTGGTACTCTCCCAAAGCGCCCATGGGCGCCTGTTTGGTGAACAGTGATATAAATAGAGAAAACAAAACCGGTGAGCCGATCAGTATAGACCAGGGTTAGCCAACAATACATATGCAAACTGCTATGATTGTGTTGGACACACGCATAGATCCGTTGGGAGAGTAATTTTCGCTCTCTCGGTACAGATCGTCTATGTTAAAGAATTGCAAAGCATGCAACATGTTCGATGTCGAGAATAATGTTGTGTTCGAACACAGAACTGTGATTGTATTGGTACTCTCCCAAAGCGCCCATGGGCGCCTGTTTGGTGAACAGTGGTATAGACGGACGGACCCTACACAACTACCACGAAAATCGCGATATTTGCAACCTCTGGACAGTGTATAGGTAATCAGCTCCATTTTCTTAAATCGGTTGATTTGAATTCACAAATGTTCACATTTTGACATTTTATGGGGGATGTACAAGTAAAGGAGGACCGGCTTGATATAGGACTGGTAGAAATGTTATGATGAAATTCAATACTGTCTTCGCTTCATATGAAATTTGAAAATGGTACCATTTCCAAATGTGGGTCGAGTGTAGGGAGATTGCTCTTTTGGCAAGTTATTTCCGGGATAGGAAGGCAAATGTCGTGGGAGCCAGTGTTTCGGTCTGGGTTGGTTGCCCACAGGATTCCATTTGTGGTCCATGTATATGGAATCTCATGAAGGATCCTCTGTTCCAGGAGCTAGCGGCCTCCTTAAAGGATGATTTGCTCATCATGATTGAAGGGGAAAATCGGGGTGAGCAAGCTATGCAGATTGTGCAGGCTTGGAGTGACCGAGTTGGAGTGGAGGTGGCAACCGAGAAGACGGTGCTGATGCTGCTGAAAGGCAGGTTGGCACGCAGCCGTCCTCCCTGCATTCGAGCTGGTGAACGCGGCATAAGGTATTCGTGTACTGTTAAATATCTCAGGACAACGGTGTCAGAGCGTTTGAATTTGCTTCCACACTTCGATCGGTTGAAGGAGAAGCTGACAACGGTCGTTGGGACCATCATGCGTGTTTTGCGGACCAATTGGGACTTGATTAGGCGTTCTGTACGTATCATATATGGTGGGCTTTTTGTTGCCTACGTAACTTATGGTGCACCTATATGGTACAGAACTGCCTCATCTGTCTTTGGGCAGATCGTGTCAGCGGATCGTCATGTTAGCATGCTTGCCAGTGTGTCGCACTGTTTCCGCAGAGGCGTCACTTCAAGATCAAGCGGCCCGGCTTGATCTTGAAGTGAGATGTAGGGCTATCATGTGTAAGCTTAAGCGTGGCTTGCAGTTGGATGAGGATGATTAGCTCAGGCCTTCTGATCTGGTGGTTGGGGAGAGTAGGCGGTACAGCACTGTCCTGCATAAAAGAGGCCTGTCCCAGACGGATTTATGTGGATGCGGGATGACTGAGGACTGGAGGCATATACGGACGGAATGCTGTTACTATGATGACATTAGAGATTTTGCAAGTATGGGTATATCGAATGGAGGGACGGGGTGGGATTTCAGTAGGGCTCTTGAAGACGATCGGACCTTTAGTTGTTTAATGTTTAGTTTTACTTAGTGGATATTGTTCTCGTGCATAGCTCCCTTGCTGGTGGGCTCATTCGGTTGCACCTGGTGGTGGTGGGTTGGGGCACCGGGTGGTGAGGTAGGCCAATAGGCAGGTACTCACACTAAACTACTCAAGATACTGTGGGAATCCATGCAGACTTATCGGAGCCCTATATAAATTTCGACGCTTTTTAGCATTTACCAACCGGAAAAGCAGTAATTTGGTATTTCTAGTTTTGGGAAGCTGTTATACATTTCAGCAGGAAATCATCATTATCGATCCATGTTTTGTCACAGCTCCCGCCACATTTTCATTACTTTAAAAGGTCTAGTATTACTTTCGGAATTTTGAAAGTTTTAACCGGATTGTTGCAACCGAACTGGGTGTAATTAGCCATTCCGAGTTTCTGATGAATAGAATTTTTTTTCCAGAAAATTTTCAATATATGTTTTTGTTTTTTAGCTCCTTACAATTGTTTCGACCTACTAGCAGACAATGACATATAAAGGTCCCGACCGATTTTTGGTTTTGTTTGGCTTATCAAATATTTAATAAAACCAAATCATTTATATTATCTATTAAAAATCGCCACAAATTTTCTCTCAGTGCACAACGTGTACAACGGCAACACCACAAGCTGGTAAACATGAATGAATGAATTCATTTCATGTGAAAGGGGTGTGTCCTTGCGAATCGAAATCAAACGATGGTCAATGGGATGGGGTTTTGTTTCGCCATTAATGATTTATTTGGCGAAACAACCTCCTAACATCCACTCGCCAAGTGTGAATGTATTGCTGCTCCACTTAAGCAAAGCACATGGGAGAAACATGCATGTGAGGGAGATAAATTCGGCAGTTTTGATTTGTTTTTGCAAAAAAAGAAACGAAGCGAAGTAAAGACAAAAGAGAAGAAAAAAATTTTTCAATTAAATCAAAGTCAACAGAGCATAGGATCAGTAATTACCTCACGAACAACAAACAAATGGCACCAAAGGGTCCTCTACAGAGTCAATTTTGTGGGGGATATCCCAAACTTTAGTTCCATAGCATGTTGTTGGTTTTGCAATAGAAGCACAGTATTAAAATGTATTTAACCGTAACATAGAAACGAACGAGCGAGATAGACATAACAGCTGTTAAGGACATTTTTGGTTTGTTCAAACAGAAGGGCGGAGTTTTAGAACCCTGGACATGGAGGGCAATGCAATTTGAAAACAAACCAAATTCGAGAGGAGAGCAATAAAACGTATGCGTAATCCTTTTGCATTTTAGATTTAGATCATTTGACTGCAAGGGATTTCGTATCGTCCACAACTACCACAACAACATGTAATTACAAACAAAACAATGAATGATAACACTTTTTATGGGTAGAAAAAAAAAGAAAGAAGAAAAGAAAAACAAAGTTAAAAAACAATGAAAACGGAAATTGGTTTAGATTTATGAGATGTTGTTTATTTTTTGAATATTTTGTTTTGCCAGCAAGAAAAAAGGATACATCTGTTGGCATAATAAAGTCATTTAGAATGAAAACATTGTGTATGTGTGTGTGATTGTGCATACAAAGTGGCTTATCAAATTGTATCGGTGTAATTCTAATTGGAATGCATGGATTAAATACAACTTTGTATTTAACCACAAAAAAGTACTTGTCGCAAATTATATACTTTATGATATATATTGATTAAAGGTTTGGATATGCCAGGAATGAGGTCACATGCATTTTACCATATAAAATGTTGGGTATATGAACAGGAATTGCAACTGAGCTTATATCAAAAACTAAATGAGTCGTTTATTTTGAAAGTGGTTAAGTCCGTTTTTTTCTTATATTGAGATATTTAAAGGTTTGGGCTTGATTTGTCTCAAAAATATTGTTAGGTTGTGCGCTCTAAAGAAGGAAGATAGTATGAAGTCATCTTTCGATTTGATTGTCCTAAACGCCTATTAATTCTTTTAACATCCCCTTGGGTCGGTTATTTCACGGAAGGCGGCATTTCCTAGAAAGCTTTCCTCGCAACCAATATTGTGTAAGTATACCCGCAGCCTGTTATGCCTGCGAGAATATCGATCTGCATGCTGATTCCCCTTTTGTTAGCGTTAACATTTGTCTTATCCTCGGTTGGGTATACCCATAAAACTTTTTTTGTTTATCCCAGTCTCCTCTCCACTCCAAACAATTTTGTGGAAATTCGTTGCAGA
>NW_026885545.1:0-6871 GCF_032173495.1 Musca vetustissima
TACAGTGATGTAAGTACTTGAAAAGGAATAAAAAATAAAATGAGAAAAAACAAAACAATGATTTCAAATTAAGATCCAAGCTAATTGAAAAAAAACAATTAATTGTTTTCACCTCACTCTCAGTCTATTGTCTTGAATATGAAGCAAATGAAAAACTATTTGGTGAATATGATATTAGACTGTACCGATTTCGAAACATATTCTCGATTACATTATTGCCATAAACTACTGACGAATTTAGTTATTATATGTATTTAATAAAGAAAATGAAGTAAAGATAATCTTTGTGAGAGAGAACATATTGCGGAAATTAAATGATATAAATTACTTCCCCAAACAAAATCCCCAATAACACTTATGTGCCCCCAGCCAAATAAACAATTGGTGGCAACAACTGTTTTTATACCCTTCACCACACTGTGGTACAGGGTATATGCACAAAGACATAATACATGTTTGTAACAGGCAAAAGGAAACGAGATAGACATATGGTTCATTTTAAAAATATGCATAGAATCGCTTCCTGAGTCGATTTACGCATGTCCGTCCGTCTGTCTGTCCATGTTAAATTGTAAACAAAGTACAGGTCACATTTATGATCCGAATTGGACGAACCCTATTGAAATTGAGAAAAATCAGTTCAGATTTAGATATAGCTCCCATATATATTTTCGTCCGATTTAATGTAAATGGTGTACCAAAGTCCCTATATACCTTTCGACTTGCACGAAATTTGGCACAGCGTACTGAATTAGGTCTAGAATGATATGTGTTATGTTTCCTGAAAATCGGTTCAGATTTAAATATTGCACCCATTTATATTTTCGTCCGATTTAATGTTAATCGTACACCAAAGTCAATATATATCTTTCGATTTGCACGAAATTTGGTATAGTGTACTGAATAAGGTCTAGAATGATGTGTGTCAAGTTTCCTGAAAATCGGTCCAGGTTTAGATATAGCTCCTATATATCTTTTCTTCCGATTTCATGTAAATTGTGCACTAAAGACCCTCAGTTTGTACGATTGTCACACAATTTTGTACAATGAACTGAACTCTGAACCGATTTCAATGACAAATGTCATTGAAATCGGTTCAGATTTTGATATAGATTATATATATTTTCTTTAAATTGATTTACAATTAAACTGATTTTGTTAATATAAGTTAATATCTGACAAATATCATTGAAATCGGTTCAGATTTTGATATAGCTTATATATATATTTTCTTTAAATTGATTCACATAATTTTGTCCCATTGTAAGAAGCTACCCTATATCTGATCAAATGAAAAATTTGGTACAGGTTGCAGAATGTCATATTTATAGATCTATTTTCGTGGTGAGGGTCTTCAACGTCTGTTAGGATTCATCTTTTGAATACTCCCTAAGTGGTGAAGGGTATCATGGAGTCGGCCTCGTCCGACTTTACTACTTTCCTTACTGTTTTTTTTTTCTTCAGTTAACACAAAAAACGAAGAAAAGAATGGTAAACACAAAAAAAGCTAATGAAACGACTGAGGAACCTGAATGTAAATGGAAAACGAGAAGAAGAATAAAACGAAACACACTAAAAAAACTAGTAAACAGTTTGAGGTTTTTCAATGAAAATCCAAAATGTCAAAGTCACTGTCTGTGTCAAGGAAGAATTGTAAAACATTGAAGTGATTACTAACCATTCATGTTGTTCAGGTAGCACTTGAGTGATTTAATTTTGTCGGTTGCCATGTTATTTCACTTATCTGGGGCAGTAGTGCTTAGATTAAACGAAGGACTGCTAAATATTTCAAGAGGGGTGTTTCAGAGTGGAAGTAACGTTGTAGATGTTTCGAAATAAAAAATTGATGTATGAGAAAATTGTTATTTTCTAAGTCTATATCAGTGCTTCATCTTATCAGTGTTTATCTTTTAAGTGCTTTTATATTTTTCTGTACGGGAAGCTATTGAACACTGAAATATTCATTAATTCTTTATAAATGTAACACGTTTTATAAATGTAACACGTTTTAACTTTTGTAACTAACGATTTTGTTGGAAGAAGATTGTAACTATTATTAGTTTGGGGAAAAAGAAATCCATTATGAAAATGTCGATAAAATTGGGGCAATAATCGAAGTTGATCGGCATGTTAGCCATCGTAACATCGACCCGGAGCTAAAAATCGACCATAAACAGTTTTAAATCATTTACACAAAGCTGGATTCAAAAAGAAGCTCGATGTTTGGGTGTTGAAAGTTGAAATCGCATTTTGGACTATATGGATGCTTTTTCGATCCCGAATCTATCTGAACCTTAAGTACCTTTACTACTATTAAATAGTAGATATGTAACTGTATCAAAAGATGTAAAATATTTCTAATTGGAAGCTTGACACAGTTCTTATTTCCCCTTATTTATATAAATTTCATTATATAAGTTTCATCTTCACAGCCCATGGTTAGTCCGGGCTACCATTGTTTGCTTCCTTTATTTACAACAAGGGTTTGCATTTCATCGCTTCGCCGTTTACCCATAAAGAAATTATGTGTATTTTATTCAACCTTGACCTGTGGTCACAAAAAAACGAAAGCATTACATCGTTGTTCTTGTTATTTCTTTCATTAAAGTCAAACTCAAAGAAGATTATTGTATTTTCAGTGCTAAGTGCTATCCTGTCGCAGTAAAATGTCAAGAAATTTAATTATATTTTGTTGTTCTGTTAATGTTACTAAAAACCTCAAAATGCTAGTGACTTTACATTACGACCTGTCATTGTTGTAATGCGCTAAAATTAAATTTTCATGTCCAATGTTGGCAAATATTTACCTTTTTGGTTGGGTATTTACATATATATTTTCGTATTTTGAGGTATTAAATTGTAGCTTAAATTCAAATGAGGTGGTAATGTAGTAATTTTTAAATTAAATAATATCCGTATACCCGTTCTAAGTATAAACAAAAGTGTAACTGTGATATAACCTTTGAACTTAAAACTTCTTTCATTAATAAGAGTTTTTATTTTGGTACTCAACATAATAATTATAATTTATTTATAAGTTACGATATGAATACTCGGACCCCATCTGTGGTAGACGTTTTGGCAAGTAAATAAAACCAAAAACATATTTTCATACAATAAAGTTTCGGCTTTAATTATTACTTTTGAGCTCATTTTACTTAAAATCGGACGAAAAAATAAATGGGGGCTATATTTAAATCTGAACCGATTTTCTCCAATTTCAATAGGGTTCGTCCTTGGACCAAATAAGTGACTCGTGCGAAATTTCATCCAAATCGGATTATAAATGCGTTCTGTACTTTGTTTACAATTTAACATCAACAGACGGACGGACAGACGGACATGCATAAATCGACTCAGAAAGTGATTCTATACATATTCTCAAAAGGAACCATGGGTCTATCTCGATTCCTTTTGCCTGTTACATACATATGCACAAAGACATAATAACCTGTATCACAGTGTAATGAAGGGTATAATAAAATAGAAAGATAATATAATTTGAGTAATATCTATATCTGAAATGTATGGAAGCTATATCTAAATCTGAACCGATTTAATTAAAAAATGAAAAAAATTCGCTGTTGCAAACGTAAATTTACTGTGAAAAAAAATTATTGCGTACGTCCTTGATGGGAGATATATGTAAATCTTAACCAATTTCAACAAAACTTCACAGACATCACACTGGACCTTTTTATATAGGGGAACTACATTTTAATCTGAATGCATTTCAACAAAACTTTGCATACATCTATCTGAATCCAATTAAGTACGCTTTGCAAGATATTGTCTCGATCTGAGTTTGGTGCACCATTCAAATAAAATCTGACGAAAATATATATGAGAGCTATATTTTAAATCTGAACCGATTTATACAAAAATTCGCATACGCATATCTGGTCTAAATCAGTACGCTGTGCCAAATTTTGTATCAACCGGGCAAAACTTGCGAGTTTGATGCACCAGTTACATAAAATATGGGAGCTATTTCTAAATTAGAACCGATGTCAATAACACTTCACAGACATCAAACAGTACCCAGTTCAGTATGCTGTGCAAAATTTTGTCTTAATCAGAAAAATATTGGAAGTTTATTACACCATTTAGGTAAAATCGAACGAAAATCTTTATGGTAACTTTATCTGAACCGATTTTCAATTCATCCCATTTCAATAGGATTCGTTTTGGGCCAACTAATTGACTTGTGCCCAATTTCATTAATCATAATCATAAATACGACCTTTACTTTAGTCTGTCACGTTTCCTATTGTCTGTTACCAAGCATATGCACAAAGACATAAAATCATAGGATATGCATACAAATTTAATCGGTTGATTAAAATCGGTACAGATGAAAAAATCAACTGTAGCATTGATATGAACAAAAAAATTTATCTAAACGGCTAGATTTTTTTTGCCCATATCAATGTTACGGTTGATTTTTTTCATCTGAAGTACAGTGATGTAAGTACTTGAAAAGGAATAAAAAATAAAATGAGAAAAAACAAAACAATGATTTCAAATTAAGATCCAAGCTAATTGAAAAAAAGTTAATTGTTTTCACCTCACTCTCAGTCTATTGTCTTGAATATGAAGCAAATGAAAACTATTTGGTGAATATGATATTAGACTGTACCGATTTCGAAACATATTCTCGATTACATTATTGCCATAAACTACTGACGAATTTAGTTATTATATGTATTTAATAAAGAAAATGAAGTAAAGATAATCTTTGTGAGAGAGAACATATTGCGGAAATTAAATGATATAAATTACTTCCCCAAACAAAATCCCCAATAACACTTATGTGCCCCCAGCCAAATAAACAATTGGTGGCAACAACTGTTATTATACCCTTCACCACACTGTGGTACAGGGTATTATGTCTTTGTGCATATGTTTGTAACAGGCAAAGGAAACGAGATAGACATATGGTTCATTTTAAAAATATGCATTGGATGAAATTTGACATAGGCCATTTATTTGGCCCAAGGACGATTTGAAACGCATGAAAAATCCGTCAGATTTGATATAGCTCCATATATAAATTGTAAACAAAGTACAGGTCACTATTACCTATGATTTGCACGAAATTTGGCACAGCGAACTGAACTATCTAGAAATGTGTGAGAAAAATCAGTTCAGATTTAGATATAGCTCCCATATATATTTTCGTCCGATTTAATGTAAATGGTGTACCAAAGTCCCTATATACCTTTCGACTTGCACGAAATTTGGCACAGCGTACTGAATTAGGTCTAGAATGATATGTGTTATGTTTCCTGAAAATCGGTTCAGATTTAAATATTGCACCCATTTATATTTTCGTCCGATTTAATGTTAATCGTACACCAAAGTCAATATATATCTTTCGATTTGCACGAAATTTGGTGTAGTGTACTGAATAAGGTCTAGAATGATGTGTGTTAGGGTTCGTAAAAGTCGGTTCTGATTTAGATATAGCTCCTATATATCTTTTCATCCGATTTTATGTAAATTGTGCACTAAAGACCTCAGTTTGTACGATTGTCACACAATTTTGTACAATGAACTGAACTCTGAACCGATTTCAATGACAAATATCATTGAAATCGGTTCAGATTTTGATATAGCTTATACATATATTCTCTAAAATTGATTTACAATTAAATTGATTTTGTTAATATAAGTTAACATCTGACAAATATCATTGAAATCGGTTCAGATTTTGATATAGCTTATATATATATTTTCTTTAAATTGATTCACATAATTTTGTCCCATTGTAAGAAGCTACCCTATATCTGATCAAATGAAAAATTTGGTACAGGTTGCAGATTCATGTTGTTCAGGTAGCACTTGAGTGATTTAATTTTGTCGGTTGCCATGTTATTTCACTTATCTGGGGCAGTAGTGCTTAGATTAAACGAAGGACTGCTAAATATTTCAAGAGGGGTGTTTCAGAGTGGAAGTAACGTTGTAGATGTTTCGAAATAAAAAATTGATGTATGAGAAAATTGTTATTTTCTAAGTCTATATCAGTGCTTCATCTTATCAGTGTTTATCTTTTAAGTGCTTTTATATTTTTCTGTACGGGAAGCTATTGAACTTTGAAATATTCATTAATTCTTTATAAATGTAACACGTTTTATAAATGTAACACGTTTTAACTTTTGTAACTAACGATTTTGTTGGGAGAAGATTGTAACTATTATTAGTTTGGGGAAAAAGAAATCCATTATGAAAATGTCGATAAAATTGGGAATAATGAAGTTGATCGGCCTGTTAGCAGTCGTAACATCGCCCAGGAGCTAAAAACGACCAAAACACTTTTAAATCATTTACACAAAGCTGGATTCGAAAAAAGCTCGATGTTTGGGTGTTGAAAGTTGAAATCGCATTTTGGACTATATGGATGCTTTTTCGATCCCGAATCTATCTGAACCTTAAGTACCTTTACTACTATTAAAATAGTAGATATGTAACTGTATCAAAAGATGTAAAATATTTCTAATTGGAAGCTTGACACAGTTCTTATTTCCCCTTATTTATATAAATTTCATTATATAAGTTTCATCTTCACAGCCCATGGTTAGTCCGGGCTACCATTGTTTGCTTCCTTTATTTACAACAAGGGTTTGCATTTCATCGCTTCGCCGTTTACCCATAAAGAAATTATGTGTATTTTATTCAACCTTGACCTGTGGTCACAAAAAAACGAAAGCATTACATCGTTGTTCTTGTTATTTCTTTCATTAAAGTCAAACTCAAAGAAGATTATTGTATTTTCAGTGCTAAGTGCTATCCTGTCGCAGTAAAATGTCAAGAAATTTAATTATATTTTGTTGTTCTGTTAATGTTACTAAAAACCTCAAAATGCTAGTGA
>NW_026885546.1:0-67105 GCF_032173495.1 Musca vetustissima
ATCATTTGTAGCGATTATTAAACATTTTAAATGGACATTTTGGTATATCGTAAACATAACAACGTATGTATATGAGAAATTTCAAAATTTTTTTAAAATTCCATAAAAAAAAATTGAAATTTTTTTTGCGAGCACATTTATGATTTTTGGTATATAGGTTATGAAAAATATGCTGATTCGAAATCTGTTCACGTTCACAAATTTGTTTTCTTTGCATACTTTTTAAATCACATTGAATTACGGTTAAATTGTCGCGGAAAAACATATAGAAGCATGAAGATATCTGAAAATAAAAAAATAATTTTTTGTTAAGGGTTTTGCCTTAATCTTCTAAAATATGCGATCGATCATCTGATAACAGTTTCGACCTCAAAAACTACTAAATATATTGCAGTTACAATACATCAAAATGATCAATATTAAAAAACATGCAATTCACGTTGCGCATGCGGTTTTCGTATTAATTGAATCAATCTCTTCCAATAATTATGAATTTTTTGATGTTTCACCTAAAAACACCCTAAATGGCTAAATCTGACACAACGTGCATAAGATTTTTATGCGCATCAGATTTCAGTAATCTATGAAAATTCAGAGTACACCAATTTTAAAAGGATTGGTTAAGGACCGCGGAGTTTTTCCTAAATTCAAGGTACCTATATCCGCCGTTTCATTGGGGGGAATTGAACATGGCTGGGCTCATTAGATTCGGCACGTAAAAAAACAAAAATCGCGCGAGGTTCCACGGAATTTGAATTGACTTTCTTAATTTTAGACTCAAAAAATATGTTTCTTATAAAAGTTTACGCACCAAATTTTCGCCTTTGGAACCCAATTGCAAAGATGCTACGGTAAGCACATTCATGAGATATACACTAAACGAAGCAAAATGACGAGTTCTACAATTTTATAATCAGTTTAGCCTACTATCTGGTTGCGCGTCCTGATTATAAGAAAATTTCAAAAAACACCGAAATCCGGCTTCAAATTGTTAGCATCCGTTTTGGGTGGATGTAGTGATTATATAAAAAAAGCATACATTACGACCATATTGTCCATGGGGTATTCTTCAACTTAGTCACTGATCACATGTGCGTGCGTTGTGTAGTTTAGCCACAAATCAGGAACGAACACAAAAATCTCGTTGGCTTCAACCCTTTTTTATCAATTTTTTACATTACCAGCTTCCACCCAACTTATTATTTATTACCAATATTCTAAGATTTTGACAAGAACACTTCATTTTATAGAAATGAATTTAAATTATATGCAATATGTTCATATTTCGCGAGTTATAAGCTTGCAAACCTCAGTTTCAAGGAATTTAAAATTTTTTGTAGTTCCCCATATGTATTGAATTTTTTTTTCATTCCTATTCCTATTTAGAATATGTTCAAGTTTTAACCAATGATTCAGATATGGTGTGATTATATGCCATGTGTTGGTTTTGTAACATAGAAAAAGAGGCTCGTCGTTATTGTACCTTTTTAGTCTCCTTATCTTTGATCTATATTTTGCATATTCTGATTTTAGGTATTTCATGTAGGGTAAGGAACTTCTCTGTAAATTGTGGGTATAGAACTTTATTTATATGTCCCAGATAAAGGTAGCCATATCGTCCCAGCCGTTCTTTCAACATTTTCTTTCATAAAAAACCTTCCCACTTCAATTACTGATAAGAGAAAGAAATTTTTAGTAAAATCGGTCCCGCCGTTCTCAATTGATGAATTGCTATACATTGTTTACATCATTTTTATAATCTTTTTTCGTTTGCCTCCCACGCACTTTTCACGATCACGAACATACACGTAGTTTGTATATATTTAGAGAAGAGATTTGGGAAGTATATATATCTAAATTCGAATTCTACATGGAGACAATTGTGCATTAGATGCTCTAGATGTCTAACTTTATTGTTCCTCAAATATATTTCTCATGATGTGAAAAATGTTTCCATTGATAACGACTGCACCAATTTGATATTTTCGTACGGTTGTTTTAATTGCAGTGGGAAGAGTTTTACCAACGAAATTTTTGAGAAAAACATAAAAAAGTAGGAGATTGGGATAATCGAATGTTGTGTTACATACACCTTTTATAACTCAAGAACGTCTGCGCCAATTTTGATGATTCCAATGACTTATGAATCGTATGTGATCAAAATAGGAATAGTAATTCCGCTTAAAGCATTTGTCAAATTGAATGAAAAATGCTCTACAATTAATTAGATTGGCTTTGCTTTAAAACATTATTCTATGTGAAAATAAATATATATTTTTAATAAAGTTTAATTTAATAATCTAAAATATAAAACTATATGTAAGACTCACACATTATTCGCGATCATTGTATGCTCGCGTTTTCTGAAGCAATCGGAAGTAAATGGGTATATAAAGTGAAACGTGATGTTGATGGACAAGTAAATAGATTTAAAGCCCGACTTGTTGCTCAAGGATTTTTGCAAAAATTCGGCGTAGATTACGATGAAGTTTTTGCACCTGTTGCAACACATACCTCGTTTCGAATTCTGCTGATCATTTTGATGTAAAGACTGCATTTTTAAATGGTAGCTGTCTGAAACCATTTTTATGCAACAACCTCCAGAATTTCAAGATAACAATGATCAGGTTTGTCTATTGAAAAAAAGTATATATGACCTCAAGCAGGCTGCTAGATCATGGAATAGGTTTTACACGAAGCACTTGAAAAAATGGGTTTCAAATAGTGTGTAAATGATTTATGTTTCTACTATGATAATATTTCTGGGAAATTGAGCTACATTCTTGTTTATGTTGATGACATAATTGTAGCATGCAATACATCGACACAGATGAATTATATTTGTAATACTTTGTCAAAGAATTTTAGGAAAAATTTAACATTATCTGGGAATCGAAATAACACAAGATTACAAAGGAAATTTTCAAGACTCTAAGAATGTAAAAACGCCAATGGATGTTAGTTACGGAAAATCAGAAGATTCAACACTTCTTGAAACAAATATGAAGTATAGAAAATTAATTGGACAACTTTTATATATTTCTGTCAATTCTCGACCAGACATTTCAGCTGCAGTAAATATATTGGCTCAAAAGGTTGCCAACCCTACAATGGAGAATTGATCTTAATGTAAAAGGGTTCTGAAATATCTTAAGTCTACTTCACAGTTAAAACTTAATTTGAGCAATGATGAAAATGAACAAAGTCTTGTTGGATATCCTGATGCAAATTGGGCAGAAGAAAGAACCGAAAGGGAATCTAATAGTGGTAGAATTTACTTTTATAATGGAGGTACGATAGGATGGTCTTGCCAGAAACAATCAATTGTGGCAACATCGACATGCGAGGCTGAATTTATTTCATTATCTGAAGCTTCTAAAGACGCAAAGTGGTTAAGGCAACTATTGGAAGAAATCCATTATCCTATTAATGAACCAACTCTTATTTACAATGACAACCACAACTGTTTGCGTCTAGTAAATGATGACAAATTTTCTTTTCGAACTAAACACATCGATACAAAATATAAATTAACAAAATACCTAGTCAAGAAAGGAATAATTAAATGCACATATTGTCCAACGGGGGAGATGATTGCCGATATATTAATGAAACCACTAACAGCACCTACACATGTAACTCTACGCGAGAAATGCAATTTAAAGTGAATGAGGAGGAGTATTGTATTATACTTTGAATACATTCACTTGTTAAATTTCATCCTTAGTAGGTTTTGAATTTTGTTTAATGTGATGAAAATTGTATTTCTGTTTTTCATAGTTTATTCTGTTAATAAACTTTAAATCGAACAGAACGGTTTGTCGGCCTTTATAAATTCAATTGAAATAAGTTTTACAATCACGTGCAAAATATTATTGGAAATTTTATTGCGGAAATTTGATATAAACTTAATGGTAAATAGTTTCTTTTTGATAAGGCAAAACAACGTTTGCCGGGTCAGCTAGTTTTCTATAAATTAAACAAAAAATATTTTTTAAAGCTGAACATTGCTCTCAAGATTTAACCATGAGTGTTACAGCTAAAATTTATAAGTTTTAGAGGCAGGGAACTTCAAAATATTTATAAATATAAATGATTTAGCAATTGACACTGAAGAAATGATATACGTACATTTCGAAGGAAGATATGAGATAATCATGGCCTAAATATGAGGTCATCCAGTAGTCGAATTCCGATAAAAATACAACTTTACATCTATATTTATTGTCAATTTTTTGTCATTATTTTTTTGGCGAAACTTCGTTTAGAAAATTAAATTTATTTTATATATTTTTTCAACGCGAACCGCAAAGGTATATAACCACAGTGATTTTTTAGTAACTATTCATCCGTTTTTCAAAATATTTGATATAATTTTCTTGTTTTTAAAATAGAAAAAATTTTTTACATACTTTCGATAGACAACTATTTTTTTTATTCGAAATTAAATATTTTGACAACAAATTTAGATATTAGATGACCATACTGGATGAACTAATGTATAGGCTTTGATTTAAATTTTGGAAGCTGAATGCTGTCAAAGACAGCTTTATAAAGAAATTGCCATGATGTAACGACTTTACTGTGTAGCATGGAAGCAAATTCACAACGGACGTGAAACGTTGAGGACATACATATATTGAAATAAATAAAATACATACCAAGGTGTTTATAATAGGTCATCCAGTAAAGCCAACTGTCAAAATATATTGAATTCAGAAAATAACCATATATTAGGGCCATGATACATACATATGTTAACTCATAAGGTTAACAGCCAGCGAATTCATGCCTTAGTCTTCTCTTGTTGTCAGCATTTTAATCGCGAAATATCAACCAGAACAGGATAAAAGCTAAAAATATCTTTCAAGAAAACCTAATAATAGTAATGTGCACATACATATGGTCTGTTCCCGTACTGCAAGAATCTACTATTTTTTACTCCGATAACATTTTTTCCTTTATGATATCGAGGAAAATAGTAAAATCGAGTAGATTCTTGCAGTACGGGAACAGACATTTATATTTTAGTACGAATAAAAATATTTTTTGTTTATTTATTCTTCAAACGATAAATTTGAAAGTCACTGAAAAACATAATTATTTTTTGTTTTTTGTTATTTTGCGTTAAATTCAATAAAATTTGGCATATGCAATATGAGGGAGATATCCAAAAGTGGAATACCAATTTACTTCCAATTTTCCACAAAATTAGATTCTGTGTTGAAAGATGTTTCTTTTCATCGAATCCGTGGACAAATAATTAGGCAGGATTGGCCAATTGTGAATAGTGGGGTGGAGTGGACTGGACTGATATTTCAAACAAATCAGTAACTATCGTCGTCAGTTACCTGTCATGAAGGCACACATTTTTGTAGTGTAACAGCCTGTTTTTGTAAAATTCAAAAAGAAACAATTCGAACGAATTACTACCAAACCTTTATTTATGTAAAAAAATGTTTCTTGATTCAAAACAAAAATAAATGACATACACCAAACTCAAAACCAAGGAGTTTGGTGTTAAGTCACTCGAATTCGTTCGTTTAGAATTTTACAAAAACAGGCTGTAAATGTGTACACCGCTCAAGCCTGGAACGTACGTAGGGGGGCGGTCCGGGGGGCCCGGCCCCCCCGAAATAATTTTTTTCACAGTAAATTCCAACAGCGACTTTTTTCATTTTGTACTACTGCCCCCCCCCCCCCCCCCCCCCCCCCGAAATGAAATCCTTTAGGATTTACTGATTTTAAAATTACAATTAGTCTATATTTCAGCTGCATATAGGCTGATCATAGCTATATGCTCTTCAAATTGAAAGTTGATAACATTAGTTGGGGCAGCGAAGCGCCACGGGTTCAGCTAGTATTTTAATAAAAACCAATTATTTAGTTTTCTCTACATCTGAAAATATTGTGGCCATTTCAGAAGTTTCTCTTATGTATATATTTGCCTCTATTTTAGCTAACAATTTGCAAATATTTCATAATGTCATCTCAACATCGACTTTCAATAATCGATATTTTGTTTATGGACGGACCTTTCCATTGATGGCAATTATATTGATGTATGTGTTGGAATATTGAAGGTATACTACAATAATACCATAGACAGACGACAGCCTTAATTTGCATTAAAAATTTCTTATTCGAATTAATATTTACCCCTGACAGACGAGAGTTTCTGCATTTACGAAACAGATTTTTTGGTTCAAAACAATTGTTTGTCTGTGTGTAGGATGAATTTTGTTTACATTTGTTTCGATATTTTTCGGGATTACATCTTTAGGAAATAGATACATGACATAAAGGAGGAATAGCAACTATGATCTTAGCAAAACAGCTCCCAATTTAAACCAGTAAGGAAAGTAGTAAAGTCGGACGGGGCCGACTATATGATACCCTTCACCACTATGGGTATATTAAACAGGACTATTAATATGAAATTGGATGAAATAAAATATGTGATATTTATCTAAATGTGAATCTACCTAGATCTATCCATTAACATGTCATTCGTATGTTACAATGGGACAAAAGTATGTAAATCGACTTCAAACAAATATAAATAGGTCATCCGTTGGGGAATGTCTGTATTTCTATAAAACGCAACTACGTAATTCTAGGCTCAATTTTGTACGTTGTGCAGAATTTGATGTCAATCTGACTAACATGAGGAGTTTGATGCCCAATTTACTTGAAATCGGGCGAAAATATATATATTAAGCGATTTCACACAAACTTGTCACAGGTTAGGTTATACTAATTTCAGAACGTTTTGTTCCTATCACCCTATTGGTTACTTGTCGCGTCAATTACTTAAAATCAATCTATAATAAAAGGGAGCTATATCTAAATCATTATCGTTATGCCAAATTTCGTGCAAATCGAAGGATATATGGGGACTTTGGTGCACCCTTTACATGAACTCGGACGAAACTATACATGGGAGCTATATCTAAATCTGGACCGATTTTCTCGAAACTTGGCAGACATCATTCTAGGCTCAATTCAGTACGTTATGTCAAATTTTGTGCAAATCGAAAGATATATAGGGACTTTGGGGCACCATTTACATGAAATCGGACGAAACTATATATGGGATCTATATCTAAATCTGGACCGATTTTCTTGAAACATGGCAGACATCATTCTAGGATCAATTCAGTACGTTATGCCAAATTTCGTGCAAATCGAATGATATATAGGGACTTTGGGGCACCATTTACATGAAATCGGACGAAACTATATATGGGAGCTATAACTAAATCTGGACCGATTTACTCGAAGCTTGGCAGATATCATTCTAGGCTCAATTCAGTACGTTATACCTAATTTAGTGCAAATCAAAGGATATATAGAGACTTTGGTGCACCATTTACATGAAATCGGACGAAACTATATATGGGAGCTATATCTAAATCTGGACCGACTTTCTCGAAACTTGGCAGACATCATTCTAGGCTCAATTCAGTACGTTATACCTAATTTAGTGCAAATCGAAGGATATATGGGGACTTTGGTGCACCCTTTACATGAACTCGGACGAAACTATACATGGGAGCTATATCTAAATCTGGACCGATTTTCTCGAAACTTGGCAGACATCATTCTAGGCTCAATTCAGTACGTTATGTCAAATTTTGTGCAAATCGAAAGATATATAGGGACTTTGGGGCACCATTTACATGAAATCGGACGAAACTATATATGGGAGCTATATCTAAATCTGGACCGATTTTCTTGAAACATGGCAGACATCATTCTAGGATCAATTCAGTACGTTATGCCAAATTTCGTGCAAATCGAATGATATATAGGGACTTTGGGGCACCATTTACATGAAGTCGGACGAAACTATATATGGGAGCTATATCTAAATCTGAACCGATTCCAACAAAATTTTGCATACATCAGTCGGGAACTAATTCAGTACTCTGCGCAAAATGTTGTTTCAATCGGATCAATATTGGGAGTTTGGTGTACTATTTTCTTTAAATCGGACGAAACTATATATGGGAACTATGTCTAAATCTGATCCGATTTCAACAAAACTTCTCATTCATTCGAAACTACATATCGGAGCTATATCTAAATCTAAACCGATTCCAACAAAATTTCGCACACATCAGTCGGGACCTAATTCAATACATGATGCAAAATTTTGTCTCCATCAGACCACTATTGGGAGTTTGGTGTATCAATACGTTAAAATCGGACGAAAATATATATGGGAGCTATATCTAAATCAGAACCGATTTTAACAAAACTTCGCAGACATCAATCTGGACCTAAATCAGTACTCTGTGCAAAAATGTGTCCCAATCGGACAAATATTGGGAGTTTGGTGTATTATTCACCGAAAATCAGACGAAACTATATATGGGAGCTATATCTAAATCTGAACCGATTTTCTCCAAATTTCAATAGGGTTCGTCCGTGGGCCAAATAAGTGACCTGTGCCAAATTTCATCCAAAGCGGATAATAAATGCGACCTGTACTTTGTTGACAAAAATACATGGACGGACAGACGGACATGCGTAAATCGAGTCAGAAAGTGATTGTATGCATATTCTCAAAAGGAACCATGAGTCTATCTTGATTCATTTTGCCTGTTACAAACATATGGACAAAGACATAATACCCTGTACCACAGTGTGGTGAAGGGTATAAAAAACCAAATTACAAAGAATTTGGTTGAAAAACGCGCTCAAGAACCCCAAAATACCGAAAATTGGGGGGTACCCTTATATGGGGGTTACCCGAATAAATTGACCTATATTTATAATTTATAGTGGAGAGATTTGCTACCTAATAAGAACTCGACGTACTGAATTACAGTCAATTCGGTCGAAAAACACGATCAGAACCCCCTAAATACCAAAAATTTGGGGGTACCGTTATATGGGGACTACCAGAAAAACTGGACTTATATTTATAATTTTTAGTGGAGTAATTTGGTACCCAATAAGAACCCACTGTACAAAATTTCAGAGAATTCAGTTATAAAACGAGCTCAAGAACCCGAAAATAGCGAAAATTGGGGCTACCCTTATATGGGGACTATCCGAAAAAATGAACCTATATTTATGATTTTTAGTAGGGAGATTTGCTACCCAATAAGAACTCAAAGTACCAAATTTCAGCGAATTCAGTTAAAAAACGTGCTAAATAACCTCAAAATACTGAAAATTGGGGGGTACCCTTATATGGGAGCTATGTCTAAACGTGGACCGATTTTCTCCAATTTCAATAGGGTTCGTCCTTGGGCCAATTAAGTGACCTGTGCCAAATTTCATCCAAATCGGATCATAAATGCGACCTGTACTTTGTTAACAAAAATACATGGACGGACGGACGGACGGACAGACGGACGGACGGACGGACATGCATAAATCGACTCAGAAAGTGATTCTATGCATATTCTCAAAAGCAACCATGGGTCTATCTCGATTATTTTTGCCTGTTACAAACATATGCACAAAGACATAATACCCTGTACCACAGTGTGGTGAAGGGTATAAAAATGGTTAAAATTTGCCTTAATTTCTTATTTTATTTTTTTTATAAATATATGTAAATAAATTTGACAAAAAAACAATTAATTTTCGACAGCATTGCCATATTGAAATTGCCTAATTCAGTATAAATTCAGTTTGATTTTGTGCATTAACAACACATAAAAATGAGGATAATGTATAAGTTAATTTGAATTAAGGCTGTTAATGCAGATTAAGGCTGTCGTCTGTCCAGGCTATAATACTTTATCTGGGTCTGGATATTTTATTGATGTTTAGCGTTTCAAGCTGACCCGCAAATGATTTTGTAGGCAAATATGGTCGAAAATATTTGATAATAAGATATTACGGGATTGGATTATTCTGGAGCATCAGCGATCTCTAAATATATATATAGATATTTATACCCTTCACCACACTTTAAATCAGTTCAGAGTTAGATGTAAATGCCATATATATTTTCGACCGATTTCGTCTAAAAGGTGCACTACCTAAATTGCTACTTGGACCTATAATAAAGGGTATTAAGTTTTGTTTGAATCGCTTCACATTTAGATATTTTACTGCATATATTATATTTTCGTCTGATTTCATAAAATATTGCACCACATACTCAACGTTTATTCGATTATTCAGAAACACATATACTGATAAAGATATTGCTATATTTGGGGGGCTCTTTCTGTCCGATCATTTTTTTCCTATCTATATAAATATGTAAAGTAATATAAATTAAAGATAACAAATTTATAAAAAATATTAAAACATTTGTATAAAATATTATTATTAATTTTAATAAATTTAATTTAAAAAATATATTCCACTAATTTTTAAAACAAAATCTACCAATCGCTTTTTTTAATGTGGGTACGTACGTATAAGTAATACCACGTATTATTATTTTCATAAAAAAATTGTCACCATGCGGTGCTGTGTGTGCTCACGGCACCAGTCAACTCATAACCAAAATATGTAATTGACGACAGTTAACGAGGAACCTAAATACAATGTCGGCACCTACAACATAATCTACGGAGCCGAGTGGTACACACGATGTCGACGATCCAATAAAGACGAACGGCATAAACCCCTGTCTATTGGAGGGAACAGTATCTGCTTAACAAGCAAATCCAAAGTGAGCGTAAGCAAAGGTGTTTGTTTTGTTGCTCTTAGTAAAAAAGGAACAAACACATTGACATTCACTGGTTGGTGGGTTTTAGGAGATGGATACCTACTTGGTGTCCAACAACAAATAATGACAACAACAAGAAACAACATTGTTACAATATAATCTTTGCAAAAAGACAAGGAGGACAATTGTAGGGGAAGTTGCAACATGTTGCAAGAGGTGGAGTTTACAATACTTACACATGTACATTGTGGTTGGTATATAGTGCATGCGTGTTATACATAAATGCATATATACGTGAAGGTAAATAGCGTGGTAGAAAATGTAAAACAATGTACCATTTATAAGAAAAATGCATAAAAAAAGCTACAAGTCACATGTTGCCTTACATACTATGTAAGGTTTCATTAAGTGTGCCATGACCAATCACGTTGTACGTATGTACATATTTGAAAATATAAACATGTATATGAAGTATTATGGACATATTGTGTGTCCTTACTTAGTTCCTCTCCCCTAACCTAAATTTCGTGGCTTAATGCAAATAGTCGGATGCTTAAATAATTTTTACTTTTATTTACATATGTATGTATATGTATGCATGTGAATGCATACGAATAGTGAGTAAAGCTCAGTAATATAACCCACAAAAACAACTACAAAGAAGTATACATAGTGCATATGTATGTCATGATCCTTATTGCACTGCCTTTGTATATACGAATTCATACATAATAAATATTTGTTTTTTATTTAGCAACCATCATACGCCTAGATGTCCATCTCCATTATATCAAACCAAAAGTGTTGATAATAAAACATATATTCGCTGTCGTGTAGAGTGAGATGTTTAAAACAATCAACGGTACCAACGTTGTGTACTGCTCGAACACACACATCATCTGGTTAAGTAAGATTCTCGAAACATTTTGAGCGAAATAGTTGCAGGTTCCAGTAAAAGCGCGCAAAACTTATACAGACACACACATGAACCTTTACGAAATACATGCTTTGCACATTCTCCAACCCTTAGTTTTTGAGAACGAACACACATACACACATATGCTCACATTTACGCACGCATAAACCAAAGCCCAAAATTCGGTAGGTGGAGCAAAAGATTGACACACATATGTAAATGGATGTGCCCAATACACACCAAGCAGAAACGTAAACACTATGGTTGCCAGTACATTTGGAGGGACACTTGGCCGAACATTCGAACCTCGACATGAAGCAACATGTTGCTTCAGACGTTATATAATATTTGCCGAGAGATTTTACAGCACTAACCCTGCCAACGATGTTTCAGTGCAGCTGTTTATCATGCAGCTACATGCAATGCTACTGGAGGCATTCTGTTAATAGCAGATATCTGGTGCCAAGTGCAGAGAAAATAACTGCAACCGTTAAAGAGTAATGCTGGGGACGATTGAGCACACGAACAATGCGAGACTGCAGAGAGCCTCCAGACCACGTGACATTGTTGCATTCTACATATGTAGCCGTAATCAAATAGTTGGCATGCCTTGTCTGTGTGTGGGTATTTACTTTTCAGCTGACTGCAACGAAGTTATAAATCAAAACAAAACTAAAACATGCGTTTCATTCACTGTGTGTGAGAGAAACACGTGCCATTATTTTAACAGCGTTGTTTACAGAGTCCTGTTTACAACGTTTGTTGTTGGTGTAGGTTATTCAAAGTATTTAAGCTATATATATATATAATTCTTTTTTGTTTTTGTTTTTCATCTTCTGCCGCCGCTGCCGGTGCTGCTTTATTTTTGATTAAAAATTTAAATGCAAATAAGGGCAATAGTAGTTGTAGTTTTCTTTGATCTACTTTCCAACATTATTTTCTAAAACTGCCAGCACAAAAGAAGAAAAGCTTCATGCAAAGACGCTCTAGTGCATTTTATCACAAAGATACACATTCACACACGCAAGCACACTCAGAAGCACTGACACAGACACAGACAGCGACACAGGCACATGCACAGACAGTCTAAATGCAATGAATGGAAGCCGCATTTCAGAAGGAGATAAATACATTTCAAAAGGGATGCGGTGGGACCGATGCGACGTCGTTGGATGCATTTTCAAAGGACTAAACTGCACCCATTATGTATTTGTGTCGGATTGCTTACTCATTACTTGACAATCGAAAAGCGGAATAGATAACAGTGTCCGAGTACAAAATGAAAATATTTTGTGACACATATACTATTTTTTTAGCCAAGACAATGGAAACTAACGTGAATATATTAGGTTGATTTGACAGCAAACTATAGTTTCAACCTAAACATAAGAATAAAAACCCTCAATTCAAATAGATGGTGGTCAGAATAAGATGCAGCACATCAAATAATGTGTGTTTTTGAATTTGCGTCAGCAGCAAAATTTGAATATATTGCCATATTGTTGATTAGGTATAAAAAATGTATGAAATGGGTGGAAAGCTTAGATGCTCGGAGATAAAAACAACTGACCGTTTACTAAAAATATTCAATATGCCAATGTTTTGGGTGGTTGCGGTGTAAAGCTAATGAATATGTTTGGTTATGCTGCATTTTAAACTCTGGATATATTCGTACCTGGTGGAACAATGACGAAGACAGTAAGGCCCTTTAAAATGCGATCGTATATTTGGTTTTAAATTATATATTAAAATTTTGTATAAATTTGAAACGGTTCGTACTAATTTCAATAGGTTTTGTAATAGAGTCAAATTTCTTGATTAATTACAAAAATACATGAGTAAGCGGGAGGGAGTTGCACGAATTCCCAAACTGTCGAAAATGGGATTAATACTTTCAAATTTTCAAAAAGTAATTAATTTTCATAACCGAATTGGATATGGCCACCCTCGACGATCAGTATTGCGAATAGTTAGAAATATACAGAGAGAAATAAGTGATTATACTATCGTCACTTAATAAAAATTGTAACCGCGCTTTTGGCACAACCTTATATACATTGATCGCAACTTTCTTATTGGCGTGCCTATGTATATGCATTCATTTCTTAATATATACATACATATATTGACACAAGTATGGACATAACAAACAAAAAAAATTCAAACTATCACTGCTGCGACAATGTTATTGTCTGCACTGAGAAAAAGATGGTGACAATTATTATGGTAACATTGGCAAGATGGCCCTTAGAAGTTGACTATGATAAAAACCTAATCATCACCACTAATACTTGTGCATTCGGAATGGCAGCAGTAAGATACTAAATAAACAATCAAACGAAGCAGCAAAATAATCGATGAACGCACACAGATACGCACAACACTGTCGACTAGAAAGATTAAAATGTTTGGCCTTGTGCAAACTACAAACAGACTGCGTGTGTATGCTGTATATATGCACTGATTGTTTGTTTGATTGTGTGTATGTGTGCGATTCGATGTGCATTGGTGTGTGTACACGTGTCTCTTCTTGCATTTCACATATCCTTATGGGTTTGCTTTGTGCAGCACACAAAGCTATAATAATAGCAACAACAACGACAACAAACACGACTGCCGACTCGTCTACTGAAGACGGGCAGAAAAATTATGACCAACAGAAAAGGTTAAATGGTGTACATAGGAAATACATCGGCTGCAGACTGCTTCAGTTAACACCGAAGACAAAGAGAGCGGCACACTTCCGCATCATGAAAAAAGAGTAAGCGAGGATGTTTGAAAAGGAGCGCGAGCGAACGAAAGAAGACATGCGCCCTGCAAGGATAGCGAATACATATGGATAGATGTACACGCAATATGTGCAACAGTGACAACTTCCGGCATGTTAAATATTGGTGACAAAATAATGTCAATAATAATGAAATCTGGGGTGGACAGATATCAAATTTTAAGCATGGTGTGTGCCCTTTACGCAAATCATTTCTCCAACGAATCGAACTGACTGCCTATCTGTGTGGCTGGCACAGTGCCAAGGGTACGACTACCTTGCTGTCCTTCCAATATTCAAAGTTAAGAGTAGAGTAATGCAGTAAGATATGTAACGTTGTATGTGTAGCATAAATCAGTTCCAACCTTACATTTCACTATATGTATAATTATTATCCCAAATCACGCTAGCTACCCTTTGCAATATTGAAAATTTGATAGAAAATAAAATCGACTAAATGCCGCCTAAAAACAACATACGCTCTTTCCTTTGTCGGCAATCGCTTTATTAGTTGGCATTGTTCAGAGTCATAACATAGCAATCGGCTGGTTTAACAGACTGCGAGAGGATATGTTGGCACAAAGACAAGCTGTGTATGAAAGTGTGCCAAAGGAATGACGCTGGGAGATAATTCCATGGGGTGGAGGAGGTGGTGGACTCCCAATGTTGACTAGATTATTTACTTTTTTGATACAAAAATGTCACCGTCTGGCATTACTTAACATTTTTGGCACAGTGTCAAAAAGAGAAGCCATCAGAGAGCGAAAGAGACCGCCAAAGACAGCTAGAGAATGTGAGCGCAACCGTTTCAAGTGCAGCACTGCATTTCCTCATTACAAGCAGTGACTACTCTCTTTTCTAGTTTGGGTTTCGTTTTGTGAGGATTTGAGTTGCGGAATCGAGTTCTGTGTGACGGTTGAATAACTGTAAAAGCACAATCAGCAAAAATTCTTATTTCCAATATAGGGTAGAGAGTGACATATTTGGTTATTTTCACATCCACAGACAATGGGACCGTAAAAAGGGTTTGTCGCACTAACACTGCGACCACAGATTTTGCAACCTTTCGACCGTTCACATGAAACAGGATTGTGGAAACCCGAGTTGGCGTTGGTGCATGTGTGTGTTTGTTCCAAAACGACCAGTATGAGTTGAGTCGTCTAGTCTCCGAATACACCAGCCAAAGTCAAAGTTATTTTTGTAGGTAAACAGCCCATAGAAGACTTGTGCAGTAGCTGCAGCCAAACTGCACGTCCACCGTTACACCCGCCCTCCGTGTTGCCGATGTAGTCCGACACGGCTGTGTGTATTTTACTGTTTACGACAACAGAGGCTCGTAAAACCAACAAAACCAGAAATATGCATGCATAGTCATTTCAAACTCAAGTCCTTTTTCAACTTTGGCACATAGGACTTTAGTTGTTAATCAAGCTTCCTGCAGTAAGGACGTTCTCTCGCTTAACTCTGGCTAACGACAAACCATTCAAATTGTTGTGGAAAATTTTTGAAATGAATTTTGCTTCTGCCTTAAACACATTTTCTAATGACAATGTGCCACATAGAGACGAGCCAGCGTCGCAACTACCGCCACCAGCACCCCCGTCAAATGCGACGGCAGCAACGGAACCAGCAGCCGCGCTCATAGTCACATCATCCAGCGTTTAGGTGTGAGTGTAGTTGCTTGATTTGTCTTTCGGACCAAGTGAACTTAAAAAGTGTAACAATGTCGTAAATCATGTAATGCCTGAACATTTTTATTACAATTGCCGACAAAGTCTATGCAGCGACGCCGACACCGAACAAAAACACAACAACACAACCATACGAATTTTAATGGAAAAACAGTGACAAGTGCAACAGTAAAAGTGTACCCCATATAGTGTATGTGTGTGTTAGTGTAGTAGTCAATAATAATTGAATTTGACGTTTCCCCGTCACAGCGAACGCAGGAGGCAATGTGGTGCACTGTGCTTGTGATTGACTAAGCCGCTCTTAACAAAAGGCGTTGTAATGAACGAAAACGGAATCGTCTCATTTTCAAAACAAGAAACCCGTTAAATTGTCCTTCTAGGAACCGTAGGAAAGACTTTATTATTGCAACCAAACGAAATCAAACAATGTCTGTGCGTGAGTGTTTGTCTCTACAAGTAGGTGTGTGTGAGAGTGTTAGTGCGCGCGTGTTGTGCCTTTTAGTGTGTGTGTGTGTGTGTGAGTGTATGCGTGTATGTGTGCCATTCATTTTTATTTAATCCTTTACTTTATTGTTTGTTTGCTTTTGTGTCTGTTTTTTCTTTGGCTGCATTTCTTTTTGCTTGCTTCCTTTGATGTTTGTGTCGTTTCATCACATTACACAGATACAGCCAACCAACCAGCCAGTCAGCCAGCCATCTAACTAACCATACCATCAATTCACGTTCCCAACAGTCATTCAGTCGTCGAGACTATCAACCCACTAGGCAACCGCCAACCATTCAGCCTGCCAGCCAACCAGTCAATCAGGCAACTATGCAGCTACCCAACCACCCATTCACATTCTGTTACACGATGTTACACTCTAACAGTAACGCTGTTAACTCGTCTTTACATAAATGCACTTGCATTTGTTGGCGGCACTTACATTCGTAGCCTGAACGTGTGCCAGGACATACATCGAGGATACGACACCGGCACCGGCTCCAATACACACACGCACACACTGAAGCAAAACAATGCTACGCAATACTCCACTCAATAACTGACTCCTACACACGCACACACAAATTGTTGAGCATATTTTCTTCGTTTGAAAACAAACTTTGATTGTATTGCTTGCCGACACTGATACGCTCCAATGTCCGACATAAAAAGTGATCTCGTTTGGGTCAATATAAAAGTTCTACCGCTAGTTCAGTGGGTTGGTGTAATAGAAAACAATAACAAAATATCTGTCGTATCCTAGGTTGTGTGTACTGCGAAACAAAAGTGATATTTGATCTGTTCGATGAAAAACAAGAACGATAACGTACATTGCAAAAATTATCTAATAGAAAGTAAACTAATAGAACAAGCAATAAAATTCCTGAACCAACCAGTAACTCATACCAAAAAATACACCTAATAAAAACAATAATAAAATAATACCCGTGAAGTGAAGAATTTAGTACAAGAAAAGTTTAACCTCTGTGAAGTTAATTGGCAACGATTACTACAGGAAGCAGCAACAACAATTGTGTACAGGTAAGCATTCAATAAAGTTTCTTTTTTTAGTATGTGTGCCCAAACTGACAAGTTTATTTTGTTTTTAATTTACAACAACGGAAATTGGATATTGTAAATAGAGATTTTCTGTGTGACATTTGTAGTCCTGCGTTCTACTTCCCTATATAAATGAAACGTACTGCTTTGATCTGTAAATAAGTTGTAACAAATCGGCGCTTCTTTTGCTTTTTGTTGTCATTCTTATTCGCTTTACGTGACATCGCTCGCCCACTGGTTTGCCTTTTATGTTCTCCATTCACCATCCGAGACCCTATTACTTTCATATTTGTATGTCAGTGTCTCATTTGTAGCCAGTGATTTGTTACAGTTCAAACCATTTTAGTGTGCGATATTAAAATGTCAAAATTCCGTCACTGCATTTCTATGCACGGCCTTTTTTAACATTCGTATTTATATGTAGTTGCCTGTGTATTTTGTATGTTTTGTTTTCCTTCGCTGTTTTGTGTTGTGTCCTCTGCGAAGGAACATGTTAAGGAATGCTTGTAACGTTCAACAGGAAGCGAAAATGAAGACATCAAACGGCATGAATATGACATACATCTTGTGAAAAATAATGCGGTTTAATGTAGACGTTCTTGTTGTTGTTGTCGTTGTCGTCGGCTCAGTGCTTGAGTGTTCCATGCGAAATTTTTGTTTTGGTTTTATATGGAATTTTAGTATTTTGTAAAATGTTAAATGGGTTCACTCTACTGTGTCGTTTTAAAATTATATCTGTTGCAAATAAACGTCTCGATATTAATATTTAGATATAAATCTAAGCCTACAATCTTTCCGTATGTAACATATACACTAAGGAGCACTTAGACTTTGAAATCTATATCAGGTGCACCGTTGGTCCAATGCAAATTCACTGCAATGCAACTGTAATATATATATATAAGAAATAAATGTTTGGGTTCCTTAAGCAATTGGGGGTTTCGTCAAAAATTCGAAAATATAAATATTTCTATTATCTTACGAGAAAATACGAGTGGCTACATTACGCATTTCTGAGCCGAAAAGATTGTTTGTACAAGCGTGAAAACCACTAGAAAAATTTTTTCAATTACGATATATTTTGTTTCTCATTTAAAAAATCTTCTTCTAAGTCTAAAGCGTATAATTTACCTCCCATTCAAGGCAAGTTCAATAACAGGATAAGTAAATCAATGTTATTGGTCATGTCATAATTATACCTTTCAAACTATAAATTAGAATATCTACCTTCGAAATGTACATACAGCATGTGTTCAATGGCAAAAATTGCTAAATCATTTATATTTAATAATATTTTGGAGCTCCCTGTCTCTAAAACCTTTAAATATATGTAGTAATCATATCCAAAGTTAAATCTTACGTACAATGTGCAGATTTAGAAAGTATAACTTTTTAATTTGCTGGAAATATACCAACAGACATCACTAAAATTTTATGGAATATATTCTTTATTTTATTTGAAATTGATAGTGGAGTTACAAATTAAAAAGTGTTGCCAAGCCAAGGAAACCTGAAAGGAAACCTAGGATTAAATCAGTTATAACCCGGTTCGCCGATTGGTCCACATATTTTATGTTATGTGTGGAAATCTGTCCACAAATCCCAGCTACTCATAAAATCGAGGTGCTTGTCACAATGCTCGGCGGATGTTAAGTAAGCCTATGGAAAGATTTTATTCGGTCAACACAATTTCCATGATTTAGTCTTTGGCCGGGGATTTATGTTCTTCAATTTTCTTTAAGAAGGCAAGATTTGAAGCCAATCCATAGAAAAAATAGATTGTAATTCACAATATAAACAACATCACAAAGAGCCATGGGCTGCATGTGGGAAACTTACCAGGTCTTAAACTTTATTTTTGACTGACCTAAACCGCTAATAACCCAAGAATACACAAATTCATTAATTATTCCTCAAAGAATAGTACTTGACAGAAATAAATTAATAATTGTTTTTGTTTATTTTTGTCAAAAACTTATTGTCAGCATGACAAATTAATTTCTTTAACAACAATGTTGTTTTTGTAAAATAGTTGTGTTTGAATCTGATGCATACAATTTATTAAATACACTTTGCCATGGTTATTGGCATTCATTGTTCAGAATTTGTATATTATTTTTATTTTACATTTACTGTAAATCTAGGTTATTTTATATTATGAAAAATTAGACATAGTACCAGTATTTTATCTGCAAAATTTCATAGAAACATAATTCCGGAAATCTTGAGATCGGGTTTCGCCCAAATTGCAAAACCTCAATTCAATTCATATTTTTTCCGAATAATTTATGTGACTTCGACTAAAATTATTAAAATTATTATATTATAAAATCTAAAAAATTGTATTTTGAAATGAGTAGTAAAAATCAATAAGAAAGTGGTTGCTGAAGTAAATTCTGTAGCTAGTTTTATATTCCTCTCTGAAATCCCATCATGATGCGGATCATGGTATGTACGAGAGGTGATCATATCCTCGTCAAATCTACGAGGTCTTGTCTTATCTTCAATAAGACACAAGCTGTTGGGAATTAAATGTTATTTTTATATTTCTCAAAAAAGTGTATTTTTGGTCAATATATTTCCATATACGATTAGGACACAGCCCTTCTACAAGATTTAGAGGTATGATTTTAATTTGAAATTTTAATTTAAAACAAAGTGTCCAGCTTTAACTATGACGAATTCTTCTACCCCTTAGTGTCAAAAGATATATTTATTATCTGTACAAAACTTATCAATTGAAATCTAAACACTCCGTCTGAATAAAAATTCAATAAACCTATAATTGAGGGGAATCAATATTCCAGAATATGTACGGAATTGTTTATCACTAAACGATACCAAACATTTCTAAACCCATCTAAAATATTGATTGTTATATACTGATTTCAATATAAAAATCAAAATGGCAGTTGGGAATGGGCAAAATGTTATTCTAATTAAATGTGGACCTGTAATTACAATCATGCTTAATATATTTGGGTAACAGTTAATTATGTTTTACAATCACGTAAAAATATTGCTCATATGGTTTTGGGTATATAAAAATCAAGCTTAACAAATGTAATCACAAATGATTTTGGTTTTATGTTTGACATATTTCTTCGATAGATGTCTGTTATATCTTTGGATATGTGATTTATACAGATATATGAATCAATGTGTCATTCCAGTGTCTATGAGCATATTCCCGGCATACCATTTGTATAAACCGAATAATGATATATAAAGACTCTACTTAAATATGAACCGATTTAATGAAAATATGCCAGACGCCATTCAATTGAACAATCGTTGGTGCATAATTTCCATGAAATATCTTGATCATCAGATTACGAATAAATCGATCTTTTTTTAACAAGGTACATAAAATATGGATATTTTATAGACTCTTATTTTCTCCCTACTCATTCATTGAATTTCAGATTAAATTATAACATTTGGTACACGTTTACGCAGATATGAAAAAATCGGCAGATCAAATAAAAAATGAATTAAGAAAATATTGAATCTATATATAAATGAGATCTTATTTTAACCAAATAAAGTATATATTGCTTTAGGAAAATCTTTGATGTTTGCATCATGGGATCAGACCTATATGGCGTTAAGTTTTTTGTTTGTTTTTATTTTGGATGATAATAAAAGCGGAAACTGTATACATATATGAGTTAGCGCTAGGACCACAACTATGCCCTCTCCATTCACAATTGTATATCAATCGGACAATAAATGCGAATTTTACGAGTTATAGCCATCTTTTAATACACATTTCCCCTATGTGCACTGTGAAAAAATGTCGTCCCAATTGCTTCACAATTTTATGAAAGCTGAAAAAATATATTTGAGACCCGTAGAATGAAAACTATAGATGTCGCACTTTACCACAACTGGAACTTTATGCAAAATTGCATAGCTATCTGCGCGACATTTCTGCCTTCTAGTGTGGTAATGGTAATACTAAACAATATTAATAAAATAATAAACAATTCATATCGGCACAAGAAATTCATAATCATATGGTGAATGTGTTAGGTGAAAGTGCTCCTTCATATGCAATAGTAACAAATTGGGTTGCTGAATTTAAACGTGGTCGTGCAAGCATTGACGCTGAACTACGTACAGCAACAACAACAGAAATTGTAGACAAAGTGTATGATATGGTATTAAATGATCAACAAATAAAAGTGCGTGAAATTGATAATATCACGGGCATCTCAAATGATCGAGTCCATTTAATTTTGCATGAGGAACTACAGATGAAAAAGCTTTCCGAACATTTGCATGAGGAACTACAGATGAAAAAGCTAAGAATGAACATTTCTTAAGCTTGTTTGGATAGTTTTAAGCGAAATAAAATTGATTTTAAGCGTCGTTTCATAACAGTTGAATAGTCATGGATCCACCACTATACTCCAGAGACAAAAGAACAATCCAAACAATGTACTGAAGCTGGAGGAAGTGTAAAAAAGTCAAATTCGCCGAATGTACCCCTACCCGGGGTAGCTTCGGCATTTGATGGGGCACATTCGGCTCCATAGTCATAGCTTGATAATTATCACCGCTATCAGTCTGGTTGAAATCCAGATCCTCTAAATGTTACATTTTGTTTTAATATGCTACTCAAAGTTTGACTGTTAAGACTAAATTTCCTAGCGGCGGACGTTGACATCTCAAGGTCACACACACTATCAGAAATAACTTTTTTCTATAACAGTTAATTATGTTTTACAATCACGTAAAAATATTGCTCATATGGTTTTGGGTATATAAAAATCAAGCTTTACAAATGTAATCACAAATGATTTTGGTTTTATGTTTGACATATTTCTTTGATAGATGTCTGTTATATCTTTGTGACGTTGACATCTCAAGGTCACACACACTATCAGAAATAACTTTTTTCTATCGCATTTTCGTCAATACAAGCACGTGTGGTCTTATATATGTAATTTCGCACCATAGCATTATGTTTAAAGACAAACTCAATCAAAATTTAAGGAAGTAATTTTGCACTATCTGTATATGGACGAATGTGCCCCACTTAAAAATGCCGAATGTACCCCGAATGTTTTTTATTTTGTTTTATCAATCTTCTAAAAACATTATATTTTAAATTATTTTTATACGAAAGCACATTTTAATAACTACTTTTTAATAATACTGCCTTAAAAATTTAAGTTTTATACACGAAATACTTACGAAATGGAATGGAAATATTACGAAAACATCTGTAAAAATACAAAAACTGTGCATCTAAATAAGTTTATTAGCTAGAGATTCCAAACTTCTTAGCATAAATACTAATTTAATGACTATAAATGCAGACACTGCAGAAAAAAGTGCAAAATCAGAAATGTCGCGTTAGTTACGTCGCGTGGGTGACCGAGAAAAATCCTTCGCAAATAAAGGATATGCCAAATTTTGAAATTTCGAAAGTGCAATAATAATGCGTGATATCTCTTATTAATGTAAAGCATATTGAAAGTTCAAAATTTTCACACAATTCGCAGAGTTTTCCCATTATTAGCAATGATGTCTAAAGTCATGAATATTTGAAGTACACCTAAAGTTCTACAAAAAAGTATTAAGGGAGAATTGTAAAAAATAAATTGTTTTCGATCTATTTAAAATTTAAAGTTTGATTTTGCCTCTGAAAGTCGTGTAAGTGACTGCGGAAGTCTCCATATGTACAAAGACACAATGTTGTAAAGGGTATACACAAATATGAGGGAAAGGTAATGGTTGGCAGTAAATGTTTTAACTTAATATTCAAATATAAGCTTTTTATAGTAACGTAATTGATCAATCTGTAATTGTCTCTATCTGATTTTAGTTACGGTCACATTACCAAAGAAATTGTATAGCGCATTGGGTTAATGGAATGTTGAAATCAAGACTATACTGCAATTTGCCCGTTAATGCTGCAACACCTGCAATAAAAGTGTGACATTATTATTAAATTTAATCGAATTAAGGAATGACAATCTTCACACTTGTATATGTGAAAGTATGTACGGTCGTTGTGTGCTCATTGATAGATTGCATGTTGACATAAACATGTATAAATAATAGGGCCGCTTGACAACAACAGCCGGAAGCGTGACAACGTTGATTCAAAAAACGTATACACCTGTCCTTATGTATGTGTGTGTGAATGTTAAATGTTATTCGAACAAAACCTTATATTTTTATAATCAAGCCCTGTCAAAATGTTTACAAGTTATTTTGCACAATATGGTTTTCCTCCATTATTATCCAGTGAAAATATAACAATGGGGTCTTTGGTACGAAGAATGAACGTTTATTCGTATGGCTAATTTTATGACGGGAATTACCTATCGAGATATGATGTGACGAAACAAGAGTAAACTCAGATTATGCTATTATTTAAACAACAAAACTTGTTAACAAAGCTTGTAAAAATTAATCAATTAAATCAAATCAATCAATCAATCGTTTTCAAAAACAGCTATACCTGTGGGCTTAAAACTTGAAACAATATAGTCACAATCAATCACAATAGTTTAAAATATTCATTTAAATACTTCTGGAAGAATTGTAAATTATTTTACGAAGAATTGTAAATTTATTTTAAAAATATTATTCACAGCCGAATCGGTATTAACATAATATCAGTGCGATTCGTTGATTCAAAGCAAAAAAAAAAAAGAATAAGTAAAAAAAGAGTTTCAATTACACTACCATGAGGAAAACTTGCACATTGCAACCGTACGGGCAAAAACCAAACAAGTGTACAAAACAAATTACTGTTGTATATTTGTACCCATCCAAAACTAGGGTTAAATTCATTAAATAATGAGGTCTTCATGCAGTATATTAGTTTGCGGGAAACCGAGCAGGATGTAGGAAATCAAAATTAGTTATACGTTAAAAGTATATATTAAAATATAAATTTAAATGTCGAACGCTTTAAATAAATTACTATGTCTGTTTTAGGCAGATTTGCATTTGAACTTGAATATTGAAATATGCATCACTTTGATATCATGAATACATAAATATCAATATTTCTCATTAATATTTGTAAACACTACATAGCATTGACAAAATAAAAAAAGTTTCCATATATTTGAAACTGCACAGTACGACACAATATTAAAAAGAGCAAAGTCTGCATCAGACCGCATACTCCATTCGCTTCATATTAATTCCGATATTTTTAACATTTTGAATGCTGGTGAGGAGGTACCGAAAGGTGTGGACTTCATCCTTGGCTATGGTGAAAATATTACTTCGTGCGATGTTTGGATAAAATCAGATATCTAATAATTAGGTTCGCTTAATATGGAATTTAAAAAGGTCATTGAGTTCTAAGCCCGATATTTCGATGAAGCAATTTTTTTGTCATATCAAAGTGTAAATAACCTCTTTAGTCTAACGATGGAGGCTATGTGAATAGATAAATCTGGGCGGAATGTCCCTACAAATTTTCAAGTGAAAATCTCAAGAACTCCCTTAATACAAGAAATTTAAGAAAATATATATGGGAGCCTGAACATATACATGGCTATTCATTTCGTGGTTTCAAAAGTAAACGTAAAAATTCACCTTTAAAATATTTTTTGTCATTATATATGTTTTTATTATAAAGTTTGAGCGTTGACTTTATGTGTGAATTTGAATGTGTGAAACAATCGACCACTTTCGACCATTTTTGGCACATGTTTGTCGGTACCGGTATGAACAATGTCTTTCGTGTAGCCTCATACAAAAAGTCCATATGCGCTCGAGTTGTGTGACATGTGGCACCGTCTTGTTAAAACCACATATTCTCAAAGTCGTATTCGTCAGTACCAGAAGTGTAAAGGTTACATTTGTATCTATCGGTAAAAATTTATAAAAACCCACAAATTATAAAATACAAAATTTTATAAGGCTTGAAAGCAAAAAGTGTTTGAGTACGTTTACATTGTACGGGATTTCGTTAATCCAGTGGGTTTCAATTGTCAATTCCATTGTATATATGTTAAATAAATCCTCATAAAGTAGGTTAACCCGGTAAAAAGTTCTAATGTAAATGCCGTTTTTGGTTGAAAACCGAATAATATGGGGCAGAGTACCAAATAATTTGAGGCAGATGTAAATCAAATTTCGAAAAATGCATAAGGGACGGAATTCTCATTTAGTAGGAAAGATGTGTTTCATTTAAATATAAAATCTTCATTGCCTCAACCTGTTTTTGACACAGATTCGACGCAAATAAAATGAATTGACTATATCATGTAATGTTTGAAAAGACAGTTTGTAAATCCAAAAATATCCTATTTGCCTGTCATACTACAACAATTCCCGACCTATAAAGAGCTGAATCTCGGGTTCAGCTATGGTAAAAAATTAAATTCTAAATCAAAGCTAAGTATTACTTTACCATAGATAGAGCTCGAAATAAAAATAGGATTTCTTGTTTATCCGTCAATAATGAATGTGCTCAAATGCATATTCAATTCAATAAAACTTTATTATTCCATATATGCATTTATGAATGTATATAGGACAATTTAGGTTTCAATAAACACTTTTCGAAGTACTGCTTTCATTTTTAAAATGAAATAAATTGCACTGAAAGCTTTATCAGTAACTCGACGAATGGAAATGTGACATTCCGAATTTTGCTTGGACATTAAGTGCTTTGGTGAGCATGATGGCAATTAGATACAACTATGGAGCAATTAGAAAACGATTTTGATAAACCGATGTGAATTATGTAAACACTTTGAAGGCTGAACATGTTTGGACGAATGTGTCTCTGTTCGATTGAAGAGGTGTGCGTGTGTGTATCTGTGTTGGGGCACTATCAAAACATGGATCAGCACTTGTAAAAAATTATTAAGTTATGAATTTGTATCATGTGGCACTGTAAGAAAAGGCAAATTGAATTGAATATATCATGACATGAAACAACTTTAGTGACAAAACATGTGTCACTGAATAGTTGGGAATGTTGTGAAAAAAGTACAAATATATCTTTGTAATATTGATTGCGGGCAGGTATCGGAAGGAGTGTAAGATATTGAGAATTAATTGTAATGTGATTGGAACATACTTCTTCGAAAACGACTGTCACTCTCAATTCGGAGCGTTATGGTCATATGACAACCGACTTCGTTGCCTGCTATTGTATAATACGACTTGGAGAATATGTGGTTTCAACAAGACGGTATCACATGTGACACAAAACTCGAGCGAATATGGCTTCATTGCAAGAGACATTTCCTGCTCGTTCGATATCAACTGCTCACCAAGATCGTGCGGTTGGACACCATTAGCCTTTTTATGGGGTTAAGCGAAATACTATGTTTATGCAGATAAACCTTCAACTCATGAACTCTTAAAAACCAAAATTCCCCAAAAAGTGGTAGACAAGAGAAACAATACTTGTAACAGTTTTTCACCAATAATGTCAACGTTCAAACTTGATAATAAATTGACTGACCCAGCAAACGTTGTTTTGCACTATAAAACTTACATCTATATATAGGGTTGGTAAAATTAACGAATTCATGGAAAATATATTTAAGAAATCAATTATCATTAAGTTTAATAAAAATTATTAATAATATTTTTACGTCTTTGTAAACCTTCATTAACTGGTACCCCAATATATTAAGAAATATCGTAATTACAGGACCATTTTAATGCAGACTCAAGTGCCTACGAACTATTTTTAAAAAGGAATATTATTTCATATCGGTAGAACGTCAAATATGTCCCTGGTTGAAGGATTCCGAATTAGAATAACGTTTAGTTCATGCTCAACTACCCTTTTGATTTTTTTATATTGAAATCAGTACATAACTGGCAATATTTTAGATTGGACTTAGAAATGTTAAGTGTTTGGTATCGGTTAGTGGAAAATAATTCGATTAATATCCACGAATATAGATTTCGCTCACTTATTTTTACCATACGGAGTTTCTAGGTTTCAATTTATAAGTTTGGTATACATTCTAAATATATTTTTTGACATTAAAGGGTAAAAACTCGGCAATAGTTAACGCCTGATTGGATTTGCAATTAGTAGGAACATTTGAATAAATTGCCACACTTATGTTGTCGAACAATTTTTTAATAGTAAAGCTAGTGAAAGGGAATCATTTCAAAATTGCTCTCACAATACAAATTAATTTGAAAAGTCTGGAAACGCTAATCTAGTAAATATGCCAAAATTAGATGGTAATACTTCAAAATCAATATAATATCCAATAAGAAGTTGGCATTCCTGGTTACCGTATTTACTCGGACAAATTTTTCGTGTAAAAAGTTTACAAAGAGAAAGCCATTTTGTTTCGTGTTCTCTTAAATTTGGTTCAGTGTTTTGCGAGTTTTGTGGTTCGGGAACGGGTTTCTAGTAAAAAGTTGCAAAACCTGAAAAATTAGTAGATTCTTATAGGTTCTGGAACGGAACTACATTGTCCAAAAATTATTAAAATTTTTGCAAAATAAAAAAAAGAGATTTAATTCCCAGCAGCTTCTGTTCCGTAGATGATAAGAAAAAACGTCGAATAAAAAAACGTCTTATAATACGATCATTACTATTATATTCAGCTATGGTAATGATCGCATTATTAATATTGGAAGATAAAAAATCGTTATGAATTAACGTGCTTTTTAGTACATAATTGCAATGTGAAACATTTAGTTAGGCTCTTATTGAAATCTGTGATTTGAAAAGTTTTTATTTTCCACAGCAAAAATGTACGTTTAGTTGTAACTACAATCGGTGAATTTTAATTTATTTTTATGCCGAAACATTTGTTAAATAAAAATGAAAAGTCGGGTAATGTCGACCACTATAAAAAAGGGACATTTTTGTGGGGACTAGTTCGAAACATGGTCCCATATTAAAAACATGTCTATGAGGAGGCATTCTATCCTCTGAAAATTCGATATGCGAAATTACAGTTGCTTCGGTTGGATAATGAAGCTAGGACCTTCCAAATACCGGAAATGGGGTAATACCCTTACATGGGGGTAATTCCAAAACATTAACCCATATATTTTTGCATTCATTGTTACGCAAAATTGAAATGAATTGAAATTTATCACAACCAATCCACAACCTGCCTTTTAACTTACTGTTCCACATTGTTTTGAGTTTTTTTAAATATAAGGCAAAACATTTTTGTAGACAAATATATAATGTTTGACCTGAAATATATTTAGACAACAAATCAACTGTGTAGAGTTTTTACAGTTGGGTCGCCGACAATTATCCGAAGTCCCTCAATTTTGTTTTGAACATTTTCAAATCCAAAGCATTGTTACAGAATAAAATAATCGTACATGCTAGTCGGCAAGTTATATGTTAATTCAGAGAGTGAATCGCAACTTTTTTTAGTTTTTTTTTATTACAATGGATATATGTATATTTATCATATTCAAATATCAATATTATATATACTTTATCAGTTCTGTAATAATGGTTACACAAAGTCACAAACGGAATGACAAACTTAATATAGAGACTTTATTATTAATGATTTTGTAGATATTTATTTTATGTTGTTACCACCAGACCAACAATGCATCTGAAGCGAAAGTAATGGCGAACTGAAAATAAAAGGAGGACTGTAAATACAAAATAAACAAACAAAGGAAAAAGTATAAAAATTACACACACACACACAGGCGAATCAAAGTGGTGCACTTGATAAAACCAAAGATGTTGCTAAGACAATCGTCGACAACACATACACACGAGAATACAGAATGCGACTACAGGACATAGTCTTGTATCGCCAACATGATTTGTATTTTTTGACGCAATATCATCAATATGTGAGAACTTCTATATTTTGTAACTAATAACCAATATAGCCACAACACACATTACAGGATTGCAGTGCTTTATATACTGAAAACGAACGAGCGGATCTCTAGACCTCTGCTCAATTTTTAATATATTTAATTTGGATTTAGAAAACACAAATTAGTTCCAAGAAATCGAGAAACAGATATAGTCAACAACAAAACATTACTTATCAGAAAGAACACATTGCCAGCAATGTATAGGCATAAGTAAATGAAACACAAAACCAAAGTTCTGATGAACTTTATGAAGAACGCATTAAAAAACTTTAAACTTTGAATAAAATCAAGTTAAGCAACACGCTATCCAGACTTACTTCCTCAAACAATGGCACTACAAAACATGGAAAACAATGCAGGACACGAGACAACAAACAACAGACTAGAATAAAATGTAACGACAATAAAGCCAAACGACGTACTGTAGCAAAACAAAACGCACAAACACACCGCCTCCCACCAAGTCCTTCATGCAAGGGAGACACATATGCAGCAATACACGCACACAGTTAGTTAGCCTTCGTCTACAAGGCAACTAACTACCGTAATCTAAGTTGCATCGTTTTCTTTGCGTTATTTTAAATGACGAAAGCTAAGATTAGACGACATGTAAGAAATGCCGTCGACATTTTGCAGGCTTGCCAAGCATCGCCTATTGTTTGTTTCCCAACAAATATAATATCGCCTTAAGGAAAGCACAAACCTTTGAACATACGTCAATTCTAATAGTACAGTTATATTTTCTCGCATCAAACCATAACAATAGTAGTAAAAGTTGTCTTATATTAAGTCTACCCTTATATTAAGTATACCCATTTGTTTTCAGATTGCCAATTTTTTATCCGATTAAATTGAAATTTTACACATAAAATGCTACATGTGTTGTCTTTCTATGTATCAATTTGAAAATAATAATATTATTCACAATTAAGAGATATTTGAGATAATATTTGAAATTCCATTAAAAGTGATTTTAAAAAAAGTGCAGGTCCTATATATTTCGATTTGCACGATATTTGGTAAAGCTTAATGAATTAGGTCTAGAATGATGTGTTTTAAGTTTTGTGAAAATCGGTTCAGATTTATATATAGCTTCCATATATATTTTCGTCCGATTCAATGGTGCACCAAAGCCCCTTAATAACTTTCGATTTGCACGATTTTTGGCACAGCGTAATGAATTATATCTATAATAATGTGTGTTAAATTTCGTGAAAATCGGTTCAGATTTAGATAGAGCTCCCATATATATAAATGGTGCACCAATGTCCCTTAATATCTTTCGATTTGAGCGAAAATTGGCATAGCGTAATGAGGTTTGAGAATGAACTAAATCGGCTCAGATTTAGATACAGCTCCCATATACATATATTTTCGTCCGATTTAAGGTCAATGATGTACCAAAGTCCCTTAATATCTTTCGGTTTGCACGAAATTTGGCATAGCGTAATGAATTAGGTCTAGAATGATGTGTGTTAAGTTTCCTGAAAATCGGTTCAGATTTAGATATAGCTCCCATATATATTCGTCCGATTTTAGTAAATAGCCCACTAAATCCCTAGAAATCTTCTGATTTGCACGAAATTTGGAACAGCGTACTGAATTAGGTCTAGAATGATGTGTGTTAAGTTTCCTGAAAATCGGTCCAGATTTAGATATAGCTCCCATATATATATATATATATATTCGGACGATTTAATATAAATGGTGTACCAAAGTCCCTATATATCTTTCGATTTGCATGAAATTTGGCACGGCGTAATGAATTAGGTCTAGAATGATGTGTGTTAAGTTTTGTGAAAATCGGTTCAGATTTAGATATAGGTCATATATATATATATCTTCGTCCGATTTAATGTAAATGGTGCCCCAAAGTCCTATATATATTTCGATTTGCACGATATTTGGCAAATCTTAATGAATTAGATCTATAATGATGTGTGTTAAATTTCCTGAAAATCGGCCCAGTTTAGATATAGCTCCCATATATGTTCGTCCGATTTAATGTAAATGGTATACCAAAGTCCCTATATATCTCTCGATATGCACGAAATTTGGTACAGCGTACTGAATTAGGTCTAGAATGATATGTGTTAAGTTTCCTGAAAATCGGTCCAGATTTAGATATAGCTCCCATATATATATATATCTATATATATAAAAATGAATTGCTGTTCGTTAGTCTCGCTAAAACTCGAGAACGGCTGAACGGATTTTTCTTATCTTAGTCTTGAAATATTCGTGGAGCTTCAGGGAAGGTTTAAAAGGTGAGAAATAATCGAAAACTGCGAAAAATTTGCAAAAAAATATTATGAAGCATTGTCAATTTTTTTTTTAAATTTTCAAAGTATGTACATATTTTATTTTTTTCAATTGGATTGTCATTGTATTGAAAATATTTTAGGTGAGAATACAAAAAAAAAATAATAATTCAGAAGGATATCATTGAATGTACACGCGATCATTGTATGCACACGTTTCACGAATTTATTGGGGCAATGCAAGAATTGAAAATCAGAAGACATTCGGAATCGAGATTGTGTCCATTCAGAGAATTCTAATTCTAATATCCATCCAGTCAATGGCATATTGCAGCAACTATAATGTGAAATTTTGGTAGGAAGATTTGACACCACATGAGAAAATGCCGAACAAAGGGGAATAACATATATGGGGGCTATCTGAAAACTTGGACCAATATTGATAATTTTTGCTAAGAGAAGCTCCCCAAAATGCCGAATATTGCGGGTACCGTTGGCCAAACCTCCGAACGCATCGAATAATGTGGAGTATCATTGTATGGGGTCTATTCGGAAGCTTTCGTGAATATTGATAGGTACATTTTCAACAAAATATAAAACAAAATATAAAATTACTGCGAAATACGAATTCAATTAGAAGGTAAAACCAGAAAGGAAAGAAGTAAAGTCAGACGGGGCCAACTATACGATACCCTTCACCACTTTGGATATATTCTACATATGTCTCCTAACAGACGTCACCTTTTCGAAAGAACACTTTCATGAAATTGAACGAACTTGAATAGGTGGTCTTTATGCGTTTCTGGAACCTATGCTAAATTTCATTTCATTCGGGAAAGTTAAGAGTCGTTTGAGTACAATGGGACTAATTTAAGTAAATCGATGTAGAGCAAACTTGATACACGCTATTCGGTAGGCCACACTCTTCAAAATTTAATCTCAATCTGACACCCGTTTGAAATATATATGGAAGCAACTGCGCTAATTTTAACAACACGTAATAACGTCATTCAAGAGTCAATTTGATACGTAGTGCAAAATTTCGTGTCGAGCTATATCTAAATATGAAACGATTTCAACGTAACTTGCCAGAAATTAATGTATATTAACTTCAGTACATTGTACAAAATTTTGTGTCAATCGTACAAACTTTGGGTCTTTATAGCAGCTATATACAAATCTTAACCGATTTTCACGAAACTTAGCGCATATAATTCTAGACTAAGTTCAGTACGCTATGACATATTTCATTTAATTCGAAAAATATATAGGGGTTTTGGTGCATCATTTAGTAAAATCGGACGAAACTATATATGGCAAGTATATCTAAATTTGAACCGATTTTCACGAAACTTAGTGCATCATAATCCTAGACTCAGTTCAGTATGCTATGACATTATTCAAATTTATTGCGTGTGTGCTATAGCTTCCAATGTAACGATCAAAATCGGTATATGGCGAAATATATCTCTTACCCAGAAAAATTGTTTATGCAAGTATGAATAAAAAAAAGCAAAAAGAAAAACAAATCTGAAATACTGAAAATTATTTCTTAACAATATTGTTAAGGCAAGACAATGTTAGCCGGGTCCGCTAGTATATATATATATTCGTCCGATTTAATATAAATGGTGTACCAAAGTCCCTTAATATCTTTCGATTTGCACGAAATTTGGAATAGCTAACTGAATTAAGTCTAGAATGATGTGTGTTAAGTTTTGTGAAAATCGGTTCAGATTTAGATATAGGTCCCATATATATCTTCGTCCGATTTAATGTAAATGGTGCACCAAAGTCCTATATATATTTCGATTTGCACGATATTTGGCAAAGCTTAATGAATTAGGTCTATAATGATGTGTGTTAAATTTCCTGAAAATCGGCCCAGTTTAGATATAGCTCCCATATATATTCATCCGATTTAATGTAAATGGTATACCAAAGTCCCTTTATATCTCTCTCGATATGCACGAAATTTGGTACAGCGTACTGAATTAGGTCTAGAATGATGTGTGCTAAGTTTCCTGAAAATCGGTTCAGATTTAGATATAGCTCCCATATATATATTCGGACGATTTAATATAAATGGTGTACCAAAGTCCCTATATATCTTTCGATTTGCATGAAATTTGGCACGGCGTAATGAATTAGGTCTAGAATGATGTGTGTTAAGTTTTGTGAAAATCGGTTCAGATTTAGATATAGGTCATATATATATCTTCGTCCGATTTAGTGTAAATGGTGCACCAAAGTCCTATATATATATTTCGATTTGCACGATATTTGGCAAATCTTAATGAATTAGATCTATAATGGTGTGTGTTAAATTTCCTGAAAATCGGCCCAGTTTAGATATAGCTCCCATATATGTTCGTCCGATTTAATGTAAATGGTATACCAAAGTCCCTATATATCTCTCGATATGCACGAAATTTGGTACAGCGTACTGAATTAGGTCTAGAATGATATGTGTTAAGTTTCCTGAAAATCGGTCCAGATTTAGATATAGCTCCCATATATATATATATATATATATATTCGTCCGATTTAAAATAAATGGTGTACCAAAGTCCCTATATATCTTTCGATTTGCATGAAATTTGGCACGGCGTAATGAATTAGGTCTAGAATGATGTGTGTTAAGTTTTGTGAAAATCGGTTCAGATTTAGATATAGGTCCCATATATATCTTCGTCCGATTTAATGTAAATGGTGCACCAAAGTCCTATATATATTTCGATTTGCACGATATTTGACAAAGCTTAATGAATTAGATCTATAATGATGTGTGTTAAATTTCCTGAAAATCGGCCCAGTTTAGATATAGCTCCCATATATGTTCGTCCGATTTTATGTAAATGGTGTACCAAAGTCCCTACATATCTTTCGATTTGCACAAAATTTTGCACGGCGTAATGAATTAGGTCTAGAATGATGTGTGTTAAGTTTTGTGAAAATCGGTTCAGATTTATATATAGCTTCCATATATATTTTCGTCCGATTTAATGGTGCACAGCGTAATGAATTATGTCTATAATAATGTGTGTTAAATTTCGTGAAAATCGGTTCAGATTTAGAAATAGCTCCCATATATATAAATGGTGCACCAATGTCCCTTAATATCTTTCGATTTGAGCGAAAATTGGCATAGCGTAATGAGGTTTGAGAATGAACTAAATCGGTTCAGATTTAGATATAGCTCCCATATATATTTTCGTCCGATTTAAGGTCAATTGTGAATTAGATCTAGAATGGTGTGTGTTTATTTTCGTAAAAATCGGTTCAGATTTAGATATAGCTTCTATATCTGACCAAATGAAAAATTTAGTATCTTTTGCAGAATGACATGTTTATGGATCCAATTTCATTTTACTGGTCCTTTAAAAATGTGACGTCTAGGATTCGTCTGTTGAATATACCTAAAGTGGTGAATGGTATCCTATAGTCGGCACCGTCCGACTTTACTACTTTCCTTACTGGCTTTTTCTTGAAAAAAATGTCGGACTATATAGAGAATTTTCTCCGCCGATGCCTCCTGAGGGTTTTGGGTTCCTTAAAGCGGGTTTACAGATAGCATTTGATAAGAATTAAAGGCCGAATCGACCGAACGAAATTTGTCATGGTTTATGATACAACTTTAAATCATATCGCGGTAGTGTTTATCTTAAATCATAAACAAAATTTTGGTACTATTGAGATGCAATAGATTTATTGTGTGTATTTTCAAAATAATCAAATTATTGCAAACAATTTCAATTGTTGTATTTTTCTTTTCATTTTTACTTTGCAAAAAAATTCTTTTGGCGCAAAATAAAATGTTTGTATATATACTAACAACAGCTGATTGAGATTCAGATCGTGATTATAGAGCTAGAATGTATTTCGGATTCTGTTAATCGAGTCGATTTAAAATCTTATATGTAAATGTAAGTTTAAACTTGAAACAACCGCAAACTTGGAGGTATATTAATTTGATAATATTCGGCTGTATTATTTTATGTCATTTATATACAGTTTCCGACATGGAAACAATCGTACAAACATGATAGATAATTTATTTTTATAAATTATTCGCATGTAATTTTATTAATTTTGATATCGAGGATAATAAAACCTATGCGTTTTGTACTGCACAAAGATTGGAATGGTACACTTCGATGCGACATATTATCGGTATTAAAACACAAACAAATATATATTTTCGTTACTCAACCATAATCGTAAAATCTAATCATGAGTAGTTCAATTTGTACTTAGTTTTATTTTGTACTGAAAGATAAATGAATACGTTTTAGTCATAAATATTCTAAAAAAATACACCTGAAACATATTTACCGAAGTCCAAGATTATGTTTCCAGACAAACATAATCAGACAAAAATAATCCTCTTTATGCAATTTCAATAACTAGTTAATTTTCCATTTATCTCAAATACTCCTATAAGAAAATGGCAACTCTATGCTACAGCCGACGAGCAATAAAGGAACGACATTGCATTTTATTCGCCGTTCGCCCTTTCTTTTACTCTGCCGCTTTATTATGTTAAATTATGGGACTTCTTTTTTCAGACGGATGAAACCGAACTATTTACGGCCTTATTTTCAAAACAATAGCACAAAGTTGTCTGTGCAAACACAAAATAAGTCGCGAGTATATTAGGCCATATTGCATTTTATTTTTATGTTGTAAGTAAAATTTTTGAGGTTGAATCACATAAAGAGGAGAACGGAGAAGGTATTATAATTGGTAGTTACTCAATATGTGAAGCAAAATGAAATATCGTTTTTTTTTTTTGTCACCGAATATCATGTCTGAAATCATCTGCCAGCAGTTTGCCAACATTGTCCTTCTCCGAATTTCAAAACGGATGTATTTAGTTTTATTTTTACCGTTTTTCAATTTCAAGTACAAAAACAACTGTGCATATGCTGACACTTTTTTTAAATTTGGTGACTTTTTGTACCACATAGAATTAAGCAGTTGTTTTTGTACTTGAAATTGAAAAACGATCAAAATGACCACCTTCGGCAGTCTAGTGTTAAATAGTTCCTCTTTAATAGCCTGGCATATTTTCCGAATTATTTTTTCCGGAGTAAGCATTTAACTCTTACGATTCAGAATTGGTCTTGCTTCAGTTGACCCGTTAAATATTGACCGATCATTTTTAAAACAGCCATTCGAAATAGTTGGAAAAATCCTTTATCCGTGTAAAATTTGTGATGTTCGGCGATGTTACGATAAAGGCCTCTAGAGCGACTAGGAAACATAAAATAATAAAGTTTTCGTCCCTAAATATCATATGATCATCACCGAAATTTGTAGGTGTCGTCCTTGACCATAACGTGAACTTCCTATGATATTACATAGCGATCCGCGCTATATTTTCTGTTTATCTTAATATAACTCCTACATCCGAATACATACAACAATATAATTGGGATAAATTTAAACTTCTCTTGGATATACTACTAGCCTTTCGGATATATGTCTTCAGGAGTAAATATATACGCCATATAATTCAAATTTTACGATTTTTCCACGAAAGTCTGGGTTCATTTGACGTGGTAAATATTGACCGATCCTTATTAAAACAGTCATATTCATTATTTGTTCCTTTCTATGAGTAAAATTTTAATTTTAAAAATTAGGATTCAATCCCGCTAACGTCTTTAGTATCGTATTGCTCTATTATTGTCTTTATGAAGTTTTACGAAATATTTCCAAGTATGTTGGCGCGGTTATACTTTAGACGTATTTGGTCTAAAGTATAACCGCGCTGTTTTCATTTTTTATACTTGTTTATATGCATATTTCATTATAATACCATTTTATGGCATTGATACTTTTGAAAATGTATTCAGATTTGTATTTTATTGATTCGAGCATAAAAAATTCGCCTTTGCCTTACTTGAAGTAGTTTTGTTGATTATATTAATTTTATATCTAATTTTTGAAAAAAAAAATAAAATAAAAAACGAGTCTAATGTAAATCATCTGAGTGAACGTATGTTTTTACATCTAAAATATTTCTTGTATGGGCAAGAGTTACAAATGTCTATACATACACACACACTCAAACACACTTGCCAGGCGGTACATGTGATGATGTTTTTTTTTTTTCTAGGGAGCAACATCATCAAAGCATCAAAAGATATTGTCTCGCCTTTTTAAGCACCATCCTAACGTATGAAGCGTTATTATGCATTTTCACACTGACTTTTGTTCTTCATTTGTTCGTTCAGTCTCATGAATGAGTGAGTGGAAGTGTTTCTGCGTATGTATGGGAGTGGGGCCTCTGATCACACGCACACAATCTGAATTTCACCGACATTCGACGAGACAAAACAGCACACATTCACGCATGTTGTTTCCAAGGCATTTTTTTCTTGTCAAAGTTATGGATTTTTATTTGTGTGAAGCTTACATTGTGTTTGTATTTATGCCAGTTAGAGAGTAGGCCGCAGGAGAGTACCAGGAACACAATGAAAACATCATCAACTGAAGACAAAGACAACAGTGCTCATTTTCAAACACCTCTTTTTGGGTTGATTTAGAACACGAAACGTTTTAGTGGTTCGCGTGAGCTCCCAAATAGAGGCCTTCCGTTGTCCAATGTGGTGGCAAATATGGGTTGAGGTAGATTTTTCGCTATTGAACCCTTTCCACACAAAAGTCAGATTAGAATATTTGAAACTATTCGGAATACTGTTTCGCACAGCACGTGCACGTCAGAAGGCAACTTTGAAGTTCATTGTGTGTATGTTTGTTTGATGTCGACAAGATTTCTCTAATGCGCCTACATTGTTGCGGGAACAAAGTATATTAGGCGTGAGGTTTTCAGGCCTTGATGTCTATGATCACAGATGTTTATGAAATAGCATTCTTTCCATTCAATTTTGTAATGTTGTAGAACAGAAACAAAACTTCTGAAATTTTCTCGAATTTTAGAATTTAGTAAATAATAGTTCTGTTTCAGAACCTAAAAGAATCTACTAATTGTACAAGTTTTGCAACTTTTTACTCGAACCCACAAAACTGGTAAAACATTGAACATTGAAATTTAAGAGAACACAAAACAAAATGGCGTTCTCTTTGTAAATGGTAAACAAGAATGCCAACTTCTGATTGGCTGTTATGTTGATTTTGAAGTATTGCCATCTAATTTTGGCACATTTACTAGATTTGCGTTCCCAAACTTTTGAAATTATTTTGTACTCTGAGAGCGATTTTAAAATGTTATCCTTTCACTAGCTTTATTATTAAAAAAGTACTGGAACAGACCAAATCTCACAACAAAAATACTGTTATTTTTAATTGGACTAGTTATTGAAGATTTCACAGTACACCAATGTACCTAACCTATTGATTGAGGATATTACTGTGGTTACAATTTTTTTATCCTACTATTTATGATTAAAATAATAAAGACGATTGCATTTATAATTCTACAGAAAAAATCCTTCGCTTGTATATACTAACAATTTGTTCTCTAGTAAACAAATTGTCCTATTGAGTTTAATATTGTTTTCATTTATTGATATATTTTTATACAATTCGATAAATGTTTTAATGGCTTCACCGATATATTAAATAAATTACAGAAAATATATAAACATTACTACGTAATATAAATAACAACAAATATAAAGCTTAATTTGATTCCATAGGAAATTGTTACTTTTCATTTTGCAAGAGTATGGGAAATAAAGCGAAACCTTAGAAAGGTTTGACATAGCCTATTGACGGTACAGAGCATAGAAGGGCCTTCGAATTGATTGTAGCTTTTTACATTTTCAAACAAACAATCGGCTGTGCACAGCACATACATTTACACTGAGGATATTTAAATATCTGCACTTACATGCTAGATGACACACATATGTGCGTACCATTGTAGCTGCCACCCCCTGCACGGTTTGATGTGGATAACATCTCTTTGATGCGTGTTGGAGGATATTTGTGATATGTCTACTCCTGTATCCCCATCACTCTAACTATAACATTCGCATCTTGTTCCCCTCCCTGAGAACAGAGGTTATACATGCATACACATTCATGCATATAGATGTGTATGTGAGTGCATGTGCTTGTAATATCACACATGTACATATGTGTTTTCACTAACACTTCATGACCACAAAATATACTGTAAATATATTCTCTTGTCGGTGTTGTCGTCATCGTCATCATCGCTGTCGTATCCAGGATTTTTGTTGTTGTTACGCTGTGTTGTGTTTTTAGTCTAGTAGCTAATAGAACTCTCAAAACATTACGTTACATTACACAGTCTGTATATCACACCGACTGACTGACTGGCTGGCTGACATGACAAGGCTGCCGTAATATATCCCAACGTATCTAGTGGATGATATTATTTGCTAATTATGCTACTGTACATTTTGTATCGTCTCCAAACTTATATTAAGGAGACCTCTCGATTTAAAATTTTCAAGATTTGCATTGGGCTGGTAAATGAATACCAATGCATGTTAAGGTTTGTAACTTTACACATATATAATTGAATATTTAAAAGAGAAAAAAAAAATAATTTGCAAAATTTGGTTGTTGTTTATAGTGATTAAAGAAAAGTAAGAACTGTAACATTGGAATCCGGAAATTTCAAGGGTGTTAGAAAGAGTACATGTCTCGCTCACGTATGAACTAGGATTATTGACTTCGTCAAAAATTAACAAAATTGCGGACCTTTATATTTTTCGAAATTCGCCTAGTTTTGACCACAATATAAGTTAAAAATAAAATAAGGAAGTTCTTCACCTATACACACCCAGAGAAACGTGTGAAAATTTGGTACCAATTGGATTATCAGTTTTTGAGTTATCGTGCCCGCCATTCGTAAAAACACTGCTTCGAGAAAATGAGTTTAAAGTCTAAGAATCACTCTTGCCGCCACTTGATGCTGATACAATAAATTTGCTATATCTTGAAATTTTGTAGGAACATTGAATTAGTGTAGATTCGAATTAAATAAAGAAGAATGGGGTAGCAACATGAAATATAATCCACTCCTTTTGGTACCTTAACCACAAATGGTACATTTTTCAAAAAAACAACTCGCATTAATATTTTTACCGAACAATAATTATTGTGTCAAGAAACTCTGTATTAAGCGATATTAAATTCCATTTGTAACACCTCAAAGTGTGAATCTGATGCCATATTAGGGATATCGCGTGAAAGTAATTCATATCCTGTTGACACAAGTACACTTATAAATACAATTAGTTATGTAGTTACTATTTTCCCAGTTGTATATTTTCTGGAAGGGGTAACATAAACCAATTTATTTATGTATTATCCATAGCTTAAATAATAATTAGAGTCTGTGGTTGTGTCCGGTGACAGATATCCCACTTCCAACTTTTCTAGTTTTCATTGCCTTAAGCAGTATCAGGAAAACTGCGGCACGCGCTATCTCGTTGAGAGTAATTTTTATGTAAGAAAGGGCAAAGGAAAAACATTTGGCAACTACTTGTCATTAACAAAATTATATTATTAACAATTGCATATTAACAAAATTATAAAAAGGATTGGCGAAAAGATTTTGTCTCATTTTTGAGAGATAATTTGAATAACAAGTTATGTTCTCAGAATTGTATTTATGCCTAGCTTTAGAGTAATTTGTGTAGTTCACAAAATTAATTTATTTTTTTAAACTTTTTAAAAAATCTAAGTTTTATTGGACTAATATTTTTCAAAAATAATGCACTGCCTCTCCAGAATGAAGGTCCATGGCGGAGCCATTTTTTTCTTGTAATCTATTTATGACATTTGTAATAATTCAGCATATAGAAAATACTTGAATGGGCTGGGGGAAAATAAGGAATATATTTGACATTACTTAAAATACAGTATAAATAATTTTACGTGACTTCACTAAACATTACTCAATATACTGCATATTCTATTTCAATTTGAATACTTTTACTGGGTAGCAACGTTGAGGTAGATATTCATCGTTCATTCCAGGTTTTTAGTTTATTGGTCTAATCGTTTCATCTCTGCTCTTACACAACTACCTAAGCGTGTTGAACAACATGCATGTGTATTTTGGCTAGGTCGGAATGTGCCTGGTCGGTGGCTGTGCTTGCAAAAATACATTCTATCTATGTTTTGACAAATATGAGCCTAATCACCTTTTTTTCATACTTAAATATTCATACCGTACTTAAGTGGTCAATTATCAAGAAATGTAAGTAATGTAATTTTTGCCAAACATTTTTAAAGGGGAATTATTTTTCAGTTATGAAAATTCTTGTGGTAGGCTTATGCAAAGTTACATGGCCATACGATGTAGACGGATAGATGATGGACATATCACCGAAATACATAACATTGTAGGGTATGTGGCAATATTTGGTAGAACACACAAACGTGACACACTGATATATTGTTGCATTTTATTGTGAAAAGGTATACATTGAAGAAAAAAACAAAAAACAATAGGTTTTCAGGTTTTCCGGGATAATTTCTAATTCATATATAAGATTAAGTGGTAATATGGGGTCTAACCCCCAGTAAAAATGTTAACAGTATACGTATGTCAACTTTTTTATGGCATCTCCTGTACTATATATTTGGACTATATATAACAAGAATCATGTTGGAATGATAGCTCTCAAAAGGAAAATTAAGTAAAATCTGGAATATTGAAATGTGTTCTTAAAAATGTGTACTTAAATTTGTAAAAACACTAAATTTAACACAATTGATCCTTGGTGAAGTATCGGGAAATGTGAAATGTACTAATAGGTATTAGCTTTCGTACAAGTGACATTTTGTAAACCAATACAACTAAAACCAGTGAGCGGAGCAGTATAGTCGGACGGGGCCGACCATACGATACCCTACACAACTACCATGAACTCTAACTTTCTGAGGATGTTTATTCCGAGTCTGAGTAATATTTCGTGATATTTGCCCCCTCTTGCCCGAATAGAGGTCAACAACACCTCTTCCTTACTTTTTCGAATATTCAGTACTGTCCTTCTAATTACTTGTCCAGATTACCTTCACGGTGGGTTGTGTTGTGATTTTCGGATTATACTCGACTCGAAAACACACAAAAAATTAAGTATCGGTCCATTTCATCCCAAAATTTTAATCTGATCATCACCGAAAATTGTAGGCGTTGTTCTCGACCATAACTGGAACTTCATGAACAATTTTAAAGCCACCAGCGCGATATTTCCCCCTCTAATGTGGTAATGGGTTACTAAATAATATCTGAATACGTAAGCACCTGTAAATATTTGACTGTAACTCCCACATCTGAGTAGATACATCACTATATTTGGTATCAATTTAAAGGCCATTTGACCCGCTAAATATTGACAGATCTTTATCAAAACATGCATGCTTATTCTCTTGCCCGATCCCCTTCTCCATGCAAAAATTCGCGGTGTTTGGGCCATAATTGCGGCCTCTGGAGCGACCAGAAAAACCGAAATAATAATGTTTTTGGTCCATGTAATCCCCTAAATATTAACCGATATTTTTCAAAAATAATAGGGGTCTTCATTGGCCAGAACCCATACTACATGCAAAATTTCGTGAAGATTGGTCCATAACTGTGGCCTGTATCGTGTTTACAAATTATAATGGACAGACGGGCGGACGGACGGACGGACACACATGTCTAGATCGACTCAGCTAGTCGAGATATGACGATCGGTATACTTAAAGGTGGGTCTAGGACCAATATTTCGCGGCGTTACAAACATTTGGGGCTGCACAAAGCTATAATACCCTGACAACATAGTTGTGTAGGGTATAATTACAAATTTTCAGATAAGAAGGTTGTTTTGAAATTCGAACTATAAGCGGGGGAAAATAGTAAATATATTAAGCTATAAATAGTAAATTGATTTGCGGCGGAGGTTTTTAAATACTGGTAGTAAATGTCAGATTAAAAACTTATGAATTCTCTCCATCCAAATATTCGCGTGAAATGAACGATCAGGCATTAAAACTATATGACATAGAAGTTTCTGGAGTATAAAATAGAGATGGAGCGCATTAAAAAATTTAAAACTCCTTGCTCTGTTGTTACGATATTATTACGAATAAAAGTACCCAATTGGATTTTTTTGTCACTATGTATTACGGTTTTATTTTTTTGTATATATTTAAAATGGAAAATTCATAATTGTCCTCAGAGAGGACAAGTAAAAAAGGTGTTAAGTTCGGATAGACAGACATTTTTATACTCTCCACCATAAGGAGATTCAAAACATGGACCTACACTGCAAATTGTCTACCCAAACGATTTGTATTCCTCTTGAATATCGTTGGTCTAATTGGAAAAATAAATTATAACCTTTGTAATTTTTCTGTGAAAAAGGGGTTTTTTCTCACGATGAACACGGAATATCAAATTGCTGTTTCTTCGGTTGGAAAATGCGACTAGAACATGAAATTGGAAATTTGGCAATTTGAAGGTTTTACAAACGGAATAATAAAATTATATTCCATTTATTCGATTCATGCTATAAGTCTACGATCCTATTGTTATGGTATATATGAGAATATGTCGTGAAAATGAAAAATATTGAAATAAAAGTCATGTATTCGCACAACACAATTAATTTTAACATATAATGACTGTTTTCATTCAGCATATTGCCGTTAAAGCTGTGAGATAAAAGGGATCCTTAGTTATGCTTGCCGTTGCCTGAACGATTTCAAAATTTCCATTAAATGCTTTGCCAAATCATTCATATAACAACAGTTCGACATAAATCGGTCTCATGTGTACATCCTTTAAATTCCATATCCAGCTAATGGAGTGAACGTTTGAAATATTGCAAATATTCGACGATGTCAAACTGTGCTCTTAGATTAAAAATCGCGTTGGAGTGAAATTATTTTCCGTCATCTCCCTCAATTCATTGTGATTTGTTCTTACACAAATTGGTATGCTTATCTTGAAGCATTGAAAATGACATTCTTCACTCGTCCATAGTCGGCAATTACAGTTATTCATCAAGGCGATGCAGCAATTTTTTCCCTTCGAATATCATCGCTTTTGGAATAATTGCGCTCTAATTTTAGCTGATGTAGTGCTACTGTAATAAACTCAACTCAACCGCAAACCTCAACACTCCCAAAAAACACAGAGCAAAGATAAAAAGGACAGAGCTCTTCATAATTTCGTGGAAACACTAAATCACAGTTGGGTCATAATCAGCAGCAACACCATCCGTTTCAAGTCTACAACTGCAGCCGCAGCAACAACAGCAGCAGCCAAAACATACAGCCAGTGCCAACGACAAGACGAATTCCACCGAAATGTTGGGAAGTAGCGAGAAGGAGATTTGTCTCTTCAGTTATAGGACAGAGCGGGTGGTGCTATGCACACGTCGCAGTTGCGAAGCTAGCCGGATGTTCGGATTCGCTGCTAACCACCAACCATATAAATATCATTAACATCATCATGATTATTACTAGGGAGATGTTGATAAGTGGAAACGGAAAGCAAAACAAAACAAAATAAATATAACAAAGACGAGAACAAAGACCCCAGAATATGGTCCTGTTTAGGCTTTGCTTGCCAATATACAAATTTGGAAACCTTGACAATAAAACCATAGCAGACACAAGACACCGGATCCTTTACAACATGGTAAATTCTAATGACCTAGTTTTCCGTCTGTCGTACATTGTTACATGGAGGTTTGTGTTTTGTACACCGCTGGGTTCCAGAGAGTTGGTCGAATGGATGCTAGGCAGCATTGTCCAGGTGACGATACTCGCCCCCTTCCAGACTTTCATTGTAATCGCCCAAATATTGAAAGATTTTCAAGGTTTTTTTGCGTCGAACGTCATCGTTTTATTTAGTCTTTTGTGAAATTTCGTCGCAATCAACACAGACTGAGTAGACTTTGTCCGTTACGTTTTAGCGAAGTTGAATGAAAATAAATCAGAAAATATCACTTTACTTTGTGCGTGACAAAACTGTACGAAAGAGAAACACGGCTGTGCTGTTCGCGTACTGTTCGGTCGGTTGATTTTAGTAAACTGTTAAAATAATATATTTGGCGTTTTGTGAAATAATTTTATATAGAGAGACTATATGAAAGTAGTCCCGGCATAAAGGCCGCCGACAGGCAGACAGACGTGTATATGCAGCTCATACATGAAAGTGCATAAGCGCGTGTTTATATTTCCTTTGAGGCTTAATGATGCCAAAACATAGTCTGGTTGGTAACCCCATTTGCATATGTTGTGATGAAATCCAATCGGGCTAAAATTTAACTTTAAGTTGGCCAGATAAAATAAAAAAGTGAAAATTTTCAAAATATTGGGGTATGTGTGAAAATGATTCAATATAAGATAAAGTGGGAAAATTATTTACTAAAAAATTATATTTTAGATTATAAATGACCTAAACGTTTCTATGGACGTATGATGAATATATTGATAACAACAAAACAAAAATGTGCAGAATGCGAAAATTGTCGTATCCTCATGAAGCTTTTAGTCGGATTTTCGAACCGAAGTGGCTGTAATTGGAGGCTGCCATATATCTATGAAGAAAATTATCAAAGTTGTTCCTGGATTTGAAATAGTCCCCATAATAATACCACCTCATTTGCGGGATTTTAACACTGTTACTATGTTGGGTTCATTTAATGATCCAAATCGTAATTAATCATCACGATATTTCTTACTGGTGGAATATATATTTTGTGACCCGTTTTGTTGTTTTTATAAAAAGACATATATTTATTAGTGGGGAATGTATGGCATTGTCCGCTAATAAATAGTTGTTTTTTTATAAAAACAACAAACTGGGATTCAGGCTGACTATTTTGCAAACACAAAATACAAATGGTATCCCAAATAACCCGCCAACACTACTATTTTCTGACCCATTATATTAAGAACTATATATTAAAAAAACAAGTTCAGCGCAATGTATGACAGTGAACTTAATTTTTAACTTGAGTAAAAATTCACGACAAATAATTTCTTATAACATAGAAGCAATCAATTCCTCAGCCGTAACCAATGGCAAAGATTTTTTACCAGGATCAGAAGATAATGTGGAGGTCATTGATATATTTGTGCCAAACCTTATAGTACTTCCATACTTCATATGAAGTTAAAAGAGTATTCGAGAAACGAGACACATGGTTCCTTTTGAGAATATGCATAGAATCACTTTCTGAGCTGATTTATGCATGTCCGTCTGTCCTTACGTCCATGTATTCAGCTCACTAAGACGAACCCTATTGAATTGGAGAAAATCGGTTAAGATTTAGATATAGCTCCCATATATAGTTTCGTCCGATTTTATCTAAATTGCACAGCGTACTGACTAGATCCAGTTTAATCTCCGTGAAATTTTTTTTAAAATCGGTTCAGATTTATAGTTTTTTCCGATTTTATGTAAATTGTGCATAAACTCCCAAGGATTGTCCAATTGATAGAAAATTTTGCCCGGCGTGTTGAATTGATCCATATTGATGTATACAAAGTTTTTTGAAAATCGATTCAAATTTAGTTCCGTCCGATTTTATCTAAATGGTGCACCAATGGTGTTCGATTGAGACAAAATCTTGCACAGCGTACTGAATTAAGTCTAGTTTACTGTTTGTGGAGTTTTCCTGAAATCTATTCAGATTTTGATAACTCCCATATATAGTTTCTTCCGATTTTAGGTAAATGGTGCACCAGATAGGCGTATGCGAAGTTTTGTTAAAATCGGAGCCTATGCTTATTTAATCTACACGAAATTTGGCAGAGTAAAGTTCAGAGTGATGTATATTGAAGTTGATTTTATGTAAATGGTGCACCGATGAGCTTACGTCTGTTCGATATACACGAGATAAAATTGTGGATAACGCACTGTGCTGCAGCATACCAAATAGTATATGCAACGGTGGCTCAATTAGGTCCAGATTTACATATAGCTCCAAATACATTATTTTGCTGGATTTTATACAAATGGTACACAAAAGAATCAATTGACATGCTATCTTTTATAGATTTCAGAATGGTATATGTATGGGGTTTTTAATTGGTTCAAATATCTATGTTGATCACACATTTAGTTTCGTCCGATTCCACTTCAATGGTCCTCTAATGATTATATGTCTGTTCTATCAACAGTATATTGCATATATCAGCATGTGTTGTATGTATCCAATGTGGTGAAAGGTATCACATAGTCGGCCTGACTTTTGAACTTTCCTTGCTGGTTATATCTGTAAACGGTTTGACGTTCCGCAAAAAATAAAATTCGATTCGTGGAAATCCAAATCAATAAGTGATTTTATACCAAGTAAACAATGTCAGTCGGTGTGCAAAGTTTGGTTAAAATCGGATATTCCTCTCCCCTAATATTGTATTTATGAATATTAAATATTTTGACCACTTATGTGTGAGTTACTAGAAGGAGTGGACCAATGAGATCCATCTTTGGACTAGATCTAGGCTGGGTAAAGATCCGATTCCTCCAAAAATAGTGTGAAATACTACATCCATGATTTTTGATTTATCGTATTGAAATAATGTATTTTTAGGGAGTATATTAAAATAGGATGCACGTGACGCACCAAATGACTTTGAGGATTACGCGACTTAGTCTCATTTCAAAATGTTCACCAAATAACGAGCTGTAATGAGGCCTACTTTAGTTCCTAAATTAGCCTAACATATACTGAGCGGCCTAATACATATTTACGCCTGCTACTGAAAATGAATGCTTTTGTGTGCAACTTTTCTAGGCTGTGTTTGTGTCTGTTTTCTTGTCTGGTCTTTTTGTTTGGTTGTTTTTGTTGCAAAGTCTGTTTATTTGTTAAACCGTGCGTTACTAAAGTTGGTCTGTCAGTTTTTACTGTATTTTTATGGTTTATTTCCTCTATTTTTTTTGGTGAGTCGCAATGTTAGCTTGTTTTTAAGCACAAAAAAAAACTAAATGTGCACATTACTTCCCCCACCATCCCCGTTGTCACTGCCTGTTTTACAGATATTACAGATTTAACCACCAGACCAGACACAAACAGGCTCCCCAATTTTCATTTTCGGCTTGAAAAAGAAACATTTTTTTTGAAGTTTGTCATTTGCTAGCGAAGATAAAGCCATGCCTTGTGGCAGTACATAAATACATATAAAGACAACAATATCAAGTCAATTCTTAGCATGTCCCGAAATTAAATGTCATCAATAGTTACCAGAATGTGACTCTCAGTGTCTCCTTATGCAGTTTGCGGTTTAACTTTCATAAATTTAATTTAAACCAGTATTAATTACTGCCACTGCAGTTTCTGTCACTTACGAATCATATTGCCATAATATTTTTGATGTAAATGAAAGTAGGTCACAAGTAAAAGAAAACAAAATTCTCCGCTATATAGAAAGAGATTAAGAAAACTAGCATGCCAAATTATATACTTCTATAGAATGTTTGTAATACCCATTGAATATATGCATATTAAATTTAATTTCCATTTGAAATATATAAAACTTTTTAAATTGATTCGTTTTTGGAAACACAAATTTTGTTCAATAATTTTACCACTCTATAGCTCCAATGAAAACTCTTCAATTGCCTCAGCTGAGGTGAGGAAGGAGAGTACTTTTGTTTAACGTTCAAAATTATGTCTACGGGGGTTAAAAGCGAAACACTTTGTATTTAAGGGAATGACTAAAACTCAGATTGGCACAACGAAACACCTAGCCTGTCGTTTATTATTTTCATTAAAGTGCTTGTCTTTGCATTATAACAAATAGAATTTTGAGTGACACATTCATATAATCTATTCGCAAATGCTATTGATGACCTTTTACAGGGATCAATACGTTTCGGTACGGCATATGCCTAAGGAATGAAATTAAATTCGATTTCGATCATGTCCAAGCAACATCAACAACATCATATCCTTTGTGATGGAGCACTATTCTGGTTGAGTGAGTTCATTAATAAAAAATTTTTAAGTTTTGGCACAAATCCAATTTACAAGTGATTCTGGAACAATTTCCTTATCCTCTACTTGTACACAGATGCCACCGGCAATGGCCAATAGGAGGCACACCATATAAACGCAAAAAGCATAAAATACTGGAGAAAAAATATTTGTTGATTAGCAAGATAAAGCAAAAAGGGTTTTCGTTCATATTAAAAATTATTGTGCGAATTGAATTTAAATTGGTGCACTTGTTAGATGGCAAGTCGAGTCGATATTAATACAACTTATGGCGACAATTATGGAATTGTTGGTAATTGCAACCGTCTCACCAGATGCAATACTAATGAAATGGCATACGAAACATTTTTCCAGAAGTGGTGATTTGATTGCATTGATAAGATGGAAACCTCTGTTTTGGTTTCCATGTTTAATGTTTAATCCATCTCGTATACGAAGGTGGTGATCGGCACATATTCATTTTATTATTTTTAGTTCAGGGAAATAGATTCAATCCATTAACATATAATATACCATACTTACATATGCAACGGCATTTCAACCTGTCCCTCCATCCGAAGTATTTGTCGAGTGCCTAACCAAGAGGAATAAAGTAGCTGACATAACCTTCATTAAAACACATTCCATATTGTATGCCTAATATCCGTTATCACAATTCACAATCAAATATGGCTATTGAAGAACATACAAAAGCTAGAAGCCAAACTAACAAGACTCGTTCAAGTAGGCAGGAAAATGCGAGATGAATAGCCAAAATATTACCAAAATAGAAAAGAAAATTCACAAACAAACATATATGAACCACAGTGTGAGGACACAGTTTCATATTTGGCATGCCCGTCGTACAGACATTTTTGCATGTTTCAGTCAGAGTTGGAAATGTATGAGTATTCCAATGAAAAAACAAAATAACACAGCAGTTAGATAATTTGGTATAAATTACATCTTTTAAATAGCAAATATTATATATTTTATAATCTTTTTTATCCATTTACAATTTTGGAATACTAATTTTCATATAATTTTTCAATATAGGCGAGCACCAAAAAATGTAACTCCTTTACTACCCGGGAATAATGAAAGTATATGAGCTAAATTGAATAGTTTTGGAATTTGATCTGTCGTTGCAAACTTTTCTTGATATTGACCTACTTTAATGTCAAAAATCGGTAAAACAGGTTTAGGCAAATCCGTTTTTTATATATTTTCTCGATTTGGGACTAAGCCACTCATTTTACCGTCTCGCGTCGAAGTAAAAATAGAAACTTAGTGTCAATGCACAATCAGGAATTTATACTTGCCAATATGAGTTATTTGATATATATTTTGTGTAGCTTCACAGTAATATTCATCTAAATTTAAAACTTCTGAACAACCTACTTTACCGCAAAATTTGTATATCTGCAAATTGATTGATATGAATAAGTAAGTTTTATTGCCGCATAAAATAAAATCTTCTTCGTGAAAATCCATCTATTAAAACACGAAATTTGGCAAAAATATATTTTGGGAACTTAAACGGTCAATAAACAGCGTAATTTTTAGATTTTTTCATATACCCGAAATTAAAATCTCCATAACTGTAGCATCAGTCAAAAATTTGTTCAGGAATAGATTCGCAGTTAGGACATTTTTTTCCAATGTATAGCGGGGTTTTGAAAATAGAATAATAAAAATGCATGATTTTTAAACCAACCAATGTGTCTGAAACGGATTTGCTCCAAAATCAAAATGTCAATGAGTTTTATCAAAAAACGTATATGTTCCAATAAATTGGGGTATAAAGCCAATACTTCAATAAGATTAAATTTAATCCATAAGCGCTATTTGCATTTTCATAGCAATTTATAATGAATAGACAGACGAACTTACAAATTTACAATCTCAAATCTATAGAAACTATTATTAATTCTCCACCACATAGGTTAGTTTAAAAAAAAAAACAACAAACTAGGATTACGCGTATTGACTATAACTATATTTGCAATAACAAGAAACTAAATATGAATTTTCGAAATCGATTAAGCAGTTTCCTAGCCACAGAAGGATTTTATATATATTTTATAGTTTTGTAACTGTATTTGCAATTGCAGTTGAAACTCCCATCTCTGGTGTTTATTAGAATTTTGTATGATACCAACACCATGTAAAGTTAACTTAAAAATAAGACATAATAGGTCATTTTATTTTCGGTCTGCACGAAAGTAAATCTATGCGACATTATGAGAGACTATATATTGATGTGTGCATAGATCGATTGTTGTGGTATTGGTACGGCTTTTGTGCAAATGATTGCAATTCTTGTTTGGCGGAGTTTTAATTAATGTCTTTGCTCCAAATAGAAAATATGGAAAAACTTCAGTCTTTGAATATATTAAAAAATAGTTTGAGGCATGTATCAAATGATGTGATTTGCACAACCTTTCTATGCTACAGTAACCAACATTCACTTCGTTCTGATGGGGAACACTTTGAATAAAAACTAAAGAAATGTTATAAATCTAAGTAATCTGAAACGACGTGTACATTGGATCCTTTTTTGCATTTTGCAATTTAAATCTACATTTACAATTTAAATGTACCATTATGTAGGAGCGCAAAAATAGATTGAACTTTGATTCTACAAAATTGGGAGAAGTTGCAAATCTTATCTCGAACCAACACTTATTAATCGGATGTACCATTGGCGATCTGAAATAACTATCTTCCACACTCAGCAGTCAGGCATGGTAATATAATTTATTTATTTAATATAATTGACAGGAATCCATATTCGAGGATATGTGTGTAGTTGTTTACCACTAGACGATACGACCTTTTTTGAATATCAGATATTCAACATTTCGAAGCTCCACAATTTTTCGATTTATATACTGATTGCAATATAAAAATCAAAAGGACAGTTGGGTATGAACAAAATATTCGTCGAATTAAGAGTCCTTCAACAAGGGACAAATTAACGAATGTCAAAATGTCGGGGCAATATCAAAACTTGACCTTCTACTGTAAAATGTCTGGTGGAATATGTTCTTAATAATGTAGTAACAACATCTTTAATTTTTTATAAATAATTTTACCTATCTCATAGAAGTCCCACAAAAAAGTTTACTCCATATTTTTTAGGCACAAATGTCGATATATTTTAATAATGTTATGAACGTGAAGGTGCCAATAAATCTAACAAAAATGTTATGTAAATGCGATTTACTTTTACCCTTAAAAATTGGCACTGCCAAATACAAGATTTTTACTCATATCTAGTATATGTATGTATTTTTATCATGCTGGAATGAGATAAGTCAAGTATTTGAAATGGCTTTAAGTTTGGCAAGTAACGCATGTTCCTGAAAAAATGTTTTTTTCTTTATTCTATTTTCATCTATATTCGATATGTTTTTATAGCCGTCATCTATATTGCAGTAGATATGTAGTTGTTCTGCGACATTGTCCTGGAAAAAGAATTTCTCCTCGATTGGTGTAATGAACAAGCACTGCTAATATTCTGGTCTCCAATCGGACACTATTTTGACACAAAACACAGACACAGAAGAAGTTTAAAGTTTGCCAATTTTCTTGTAACCATCCATCACAGTGACGTGTGAGACATACGTACATACATAAGTGTTTATGAATATATACTAGGAACATTAAAGCAATTTTTATTTTTCAAGATTTTAAAGAAAGTAAGTATGTTCATTTTGTAGAGCAGTTCCGCAATTCTGAAAAGAATAGAAACTATCAATATCAAGAGTAGCAACCTCATAGGGATACTGGGTGAAAATTATATTTATATGTTTATTTAACCGTTTTATATATTTCCGCAATGAACTAGTACATGTGACAAGTTTTTACTTGTTTATGCTCTCTTTTATATTTTATCAACCTTAATCAACGTTTTAAACGTAAGAAGTATTTCGTGTTTTTATAACCTTCACCACACTGTGGTACAGGGTATTATGTCTTTGTGCATATGTTTGTAACAGCAAAAGGGATCGAGATAGAATTACTTCTGAGCTGATTTATGTATGTCCGTCTGTTGATCTTAAATTGTAAACAATGTACAGGTCACATTTATAATCCGATTTGGATGAAATTTGGCACAAGTCACTTATTTGACGAAAATCGGTTCAGATTTAGATATAGCTTATATATATATAAGATAAATGGTGCCCCAATTTTAGGTAAATGATGCACCAAAGACCCTGAAAATCATTCGATTTGCACGTACTTAATTAAGTGTAGAATGTGCTAAGTTTAGAGAAAATCGTTTCCCATATATATTTTCGTCCGATTTAAGGTAAATGGTGCACAAAAGTTCCTATATATATTTCTATTTGCACGAAATTTGGCACATCCTATTGAATTAAGTGTAGTGTGCTAAGTTTCGAGAAAATCGGTTCAGATTTAGATATTTTCGTCCGATTTTATGTAAATAGTTCACCAAAGTCCCCACATGTCTTTCGATTTTGGTATAGCGTACTGAATTAAGGGGACCCCCCATTCTCATGGTCAAAATTTCAAGTGAAAATCTCAAGAACTCTTGAAGATATAGCCGATTTATTGTGTCAGCATCAAGTGACGGCTAAAGGGCTTCTCAAACTTTAAACGCGTGTTTCTCTTTTGCGAATGGCGGACACGACAACTCAAAAACTAATAACCCAAACAATTTGAAATTTTTACACGTTTCTCTGTGAGTGTATAGCTATAGTATGAACTAGGATAAAGCCAATCGGTGAATATCTTCCTTATTTGTTAACTTAGTTTGTGGTCAAAAATCGGCGATTTTACCGCTGAAATTTGGTACATGGGGTTCATATTGGGTACCAAATTTCCCCACTAAAAATTATAAATATAGGTCCAATTTTTCCAGTTTTTGGGGGGTTTTGACCGGATTTTTCACCAAATTGGCTGTAATTTTGTATTTTGAGACTCCGTTGTAATCATTTCTCCTGCGGAGGATAGCGAGGTACGAAATTATAACTTAAGGTTCGATATAGCCGCATTTAGACCTAGCCCCTGTGTGGAGGTTCCAGAAGGAGTGAACCGATATATTTGGAAGAAATAATAAGATGGGCAAAGTTTGGATGAAATCTAAATTTTCTGAAACGGATTTGGTCCAAAGAAACTTGGGGTCTAGAACCAATATTTCGATGTGGCACATTTTCACCGTGTTAAATTGTATAGACCCTTATGAGCAATAAGGCAGGGTGTATACAATTATAATTATTATAATTATCCTTAAAAAAATTCTGAAATTTGTATTATGGTTTACATAATCCCTTTTTACAAATGTCGGTATAGGTCCACTTTTTGGTATGTTCCCTATATTTTCATTTCAAGTACTTGTCAGCATATCTATGGTGGAGGGTATCCAAAGTTCGGCCCGGCCGAACTTAACCCTTTACCACTTGTTTTTTTGCTTTAAATCGATTTACAAAATTTAGCATAGGTTGCAGAATGAGATGTATAGGTATTGATGTTAGTCTATTTAGATATAGATAAAGATCACATATTCAAGTTCGTTCGATTTCATGTCAATGTTCTTTCGAAAAGGCGACGTCTTTTAGTATACATATGTAGAATATACCCAAAGTGGTATAAGATAATATATTTGTACTTATTAACTGATTCCATATTAACAAATTAACCCACCCGATTTTCTTTATGGACCAAAATCTTAAATAATATAACGTACGCTCAATCAACAGGCAACAGTTAAAATGGGAAATCATTCGTTTGCACTGTTCGCGAATTGAAGACAAGAAAATAAAAGCGAAACGTTGGTGCACCGTTGCACGGCTCACTCGTCGAAAAGTTCCCGCTTAATTCAGCCCACATTCAGATAATGTACTTCCATTTACTGAAATGTTTTTTGTTTTCTTTTTTCTTTCTTTTTTCGGCGGCAATGTTCCCCACTGTCCTTTCTTCATATTTTTGTATTCCTCTTTGGGCATAAACTATTTACAGACATGTCGTTTAGTTTCGTGTTTCGTTTTTTGTGTGTTTTCTTTGCCTATTTGCTATTTAAAGGCAGTTTTGCCATTTACATGTTAACATGGCTATATTACGGGTTTGCGCAAAGCTGTGTGTTTATATGTGCAAAGCTATATCCGTTTCTCAGTCTCTATTGCTGTGGATTTCGGTGTCTTTATGTAGGTGCATATGGCTGTCTGTCTGTTTGTTTGTACGAGTATTCATATGCAAGTTATGCTTTGTTGTTGTTTTCTTTTTTTTTTCTTTTTGCTTTCAGACAAATTTTACTTTAGTCTCGTTAATAAACGTATGCCTAAACTGTTGTATTCGTATGGGTATTTATTGCATTTCGGAGTGGCCACATTCGCGCGCTGTTTAAAGCGTGCATATCTCGATACAAACGCTTTAACTCACATGGCCACTTGCAGATTTGATATGCACGGCTTTTAAGTGCTGTGTTTACTAAACCATGTAGTTTCATTTTCCCTCGCTTTCCGTTGGTCTAAGGGGATTTATTTTGTTTCATAAGAAATGTGTTCCCAATATTGCTGGTGTGACAGTGTGAGTGAGAGAGACTGTCTAGGGGAGGGGCTAGTAGCCTTTTAGCATATTCAAATAGCAAAACTGAAAGCGGCAAAAAGACTCGAGTCACACAAACAGAAAGAACTCTTTCAATCGCCTGCAAAGCGCAAATTATGTGTGGGCAAATTGTGCCCGAAGACCTAAACATTGTTTCTTAAATTATACTGATTACAATGAGGAAAGTGATTAATAAATATATAAACATACATATACAATGTATGTGCGTATATGCTTTTAAAACTTTTTCAGCATCTTTATTTGCCTCTGCAAACAATACAACTATTGATATGTTATTGTGTTTGGCTTGTAATGTGTTTAAAGTGGCAGGTTGAAGAACTGATTGGAATTTTACTGGCATGGACTAATTTAAAGCGCCACCCGGTAGACCTTATTTAATATGCCATGATAGAAACATAACATATACTTGTTTATTGTTCAATAATAATATAAAACATTTGGACACAATTTAATTATACCCTTCACCACACTGTGGTACAGGGTATTATGTCTTTGTGCATATGTTTGTAACAGGCAAAAATAATCGAGATAGACCCATGGTTGCTTTTGAGAATATGCATAGAATCACTTTCTGAGTCGATTTATGCATGTCCGTCTGTCCGTCCGTCTGTCCGTCCGCCCGTCCGTCCATGTATTTTTGTTAACAAAGTACAGGTCGCATTTATGATCCGATTTGGATGAAATTTGGCACAGGTCACTTAATTGGCCCAAGGACGAACCCTATTGAAATTGGAGAAAATCGGTCCACGTTTAGACATAGCTCCCATATAAGGGTACCCCCCAATTTTCAGTATTTTGAGGTTATTTAGCACGTTTTTTAACTGAATTCGCTGAAATTTGGTACTTTGAGTTCTTATTGGGTAGCAAATCTCCCTACTAAAAATCATAAATATAGGTTCATTTTTTCGGATAGTCCCCATATAAGGGTAGCCCCAATTTTCGCTATTTTCGGGTTCTTGAGCTCGTTTTATAACTGAATTCTCTGAAATTTTGTACAGTGGGTTCTTATTGGGTACCAAATTACTCCACTAAAAATTATAAATATAAGTCCAGTTTTTCTGGTAGTCCCCATATAACGGTACCCCCAAATTTTTGGTATTTAGGGGGTTCTGATCGTGTTTTTCGACCGAATTGACTGTAATTCAGTACGTCGAGTTCTTATTAGGTAGCAAATCTCTCCACTATAAATTATAAATATAGGTCAATTTATTCGGGTAACCCCCATATAAGGGTACCCCAATTTTCGGTATTTTGGGGTTCTTGAGCGCGTTTTTCAACCAAATTCTTTGTAATTTGGTTTTTTATACCCTTCACCACACTGTGGTACAGGGTATTATGTCTTTGTTCATATGTTTGTAATTGCCAAAAGGATTCGAGATAGACCCATGGTTCCTTTTGAGAATATGCATACAATCACTTTCTGACTCGATTTACGCATGTCCGTCTGTCCGTCCATGTATTTTTGTCAACAAAGTACAGGTCGCATTTATTATCCGCTTTGGATGAAATTTGGCACAGGTCACTTATTTGGCCCACGGACGAACCCTATTGAAATTTGGAGAAAATCGGTTCAGATTTAGATATAGCTCCCATATATAGTTTCGTCTGATTTTCGGTGAATAATACACCAAACTCCCAATATTTGTCCGATTGGGACACATTTTTGCACAGAGTACTGATTTAGGTCCAGATTGATGTCTGCGAAGTTTTGTTAAAATCGGTTCTGATTTAGATATAGCTCCCATATATATTTTCGTCCGATTTTAACGTATTGATACACCAAACTCCCAATAGTGGTCTGAGGGAGACAAAATTTTGCATCATGTATTGAATTAGGTCCCGACTGATGTGTGCGAAATTTTGTTGGAATCGGTTTAGATTTAGATATAGCTCCGATATGTAGTTTCGAATGAATGAGAAGTTTTGTTGAAATCGGATCAGATTTAGACATAGTTCCCATATATAGTTTCGTCCGATTTAAAGAAAATAGTACACCAAACTCCCAATATTGATCCGATTGAAACAACATTTTGCGCAGAGTACTGAATTAGTTCCCGACTGATGTATGCGAAATTTTGTTGGAATCGGTTCAGATTTAGATATAGCTCCCATATATAGTTTCGTCCGATTTCATGTAAATGGTGCCCCAAAGTCCCTATATATCATTCGATTTGCACGAAATTTGGCATAACGTACTGAATTGATCCTAGAATGATGTCTGCCACGTTTCAAGAAAATCGGTCCTGATTTAGATATAGCTCCCATATATAGTTTCGTCCGATTTCATGTAAATGGTGCCCCAAAGTCCCTATATATCTTTCGATTTGCACAAAATTTGACATAACGTACTGAATTGAGCCTAGAATGATGTCTGCCAAGTTTCGAGAAAATCGGTCCAGATTTAGATATAGCTCCCATGTATAGTTTCGTCCGAGTTCATGTAAAGGGTGCACCAAAGTCCCCATATATCCTTCGATTTGCACTAAATTAGGTATAACGTACTGAATTGAGCCTAGAATGATGTCTGCCAAGTTTCGAGAAAGTCGGTCCAGATTTAGATATAGCTCCCATATATAGTTTCGTCCGATTTCATGTAAATGGTGCACCAAAGTCTCTATATATCCTTTGATTTGCACTAAATTAGGTATAACGTACTGAATTGAGCCTAGAATGATATCTGCCAAGCTTCGAGAAAATCGGTCCAGATTTAGTTATAGCTCCCATATATAGTTTCGTCCGATTTCATGTAAATGGTGCCCCAAAGTCCCTATATATCATTCGATTTGCACGAATTTTGGCATAACGTACTGAATTGATCCTAGAATGATGTCTGCCATGTTTCAAGAAAATCGGTCCAGATTCAGATATAGCTCCCATATATAGTTTCGTCCGATTTCATGTAAATGGTGCCCCAAAGTCCCTATATATCTTTCGATTTGCACAAAATTTGACATAACGTACTGAATTGAGCCTAGAATGATGTCTGCCAAGTTTCGAGAAAATCGGTCCAGATTTAGATATAGCTCCCATGTATAGTTTCGTCCGAGTTCATGTAAAGGGTGCACCAAAGTCCCCATATATCCTTCGATTTGCACGAAATTTGGCATAACGATAATGATTTAGATATAGCTCCCTTTTATTATAGATTGATTTTAAGTAATTGACGCGACAAGTAACCAATAGGGTGATAGGAACAAAACGTTCTGAAATTAGTATAACCTAACCTGTGACAAGTTTGTGTGAAATCGCTTAATATTTGGATAGAACTTCCATATATATTTTCGCCCGATTTCAAGTAAATTGGGCATCAAACTCCTCATGTTAGTCAGATTGACATCAAATTCTGCACAACGTACAAAATTGAGCCTAGAATTACGTAGTTGCGTTTTATAGAAATACAGACATTCCCCAACGGATGACCTATTTATATTTGTTTGAAGTCGATTTACATACTTTTGTCCCATTGTAACATACGAATGACATGTTAATGGATAGATCTAGGTAGATTCACATTTAGATAAATATCACATATTTTATTTCATCCAATTTCATATTAATAGTCCTGTAAAAGCAAGGCATCTAAAATATATTCCAAAAATTTTTATTTTTTTAATTGGTTGTGCTGTGTAAATTTTCTGAAAATATTAATGAGTAATTCGCAATATTATAATTGATTCTAAATCTATGAATCTAGTGAGTAATTTAGACATTATCCTTTGCATATTGTCATTTCGATTGTAACTCGAAACATCGAAATATCAGATCAGGGAAAATTCTAAGTTCTAACTTTCATATAATCCCTTTTTATATTATTAAAATTATTTTGTTATTTGGTTTCGCGTGATATGGCCTCCACCATAGTTTGCGGTTCTAGCTCCCCTAGCTAACGGAAAGCTCCAAATAGTCTGTTTATATCCTACAAATTATGAAATTATAAGACGATCTAGGCATGTCCGTCTCTCTGTAAATCTATTGTTATCATATCACATTATGAAGAATTTGGATTGCAGCTAGAGTCATTCCAAATATTCTTATCAAGGGTAGCCATTGTTGGTCCATTTTTAGGTGTAGCCTTATATACATACATACATTTACGTATTTGTAATATGTAATATATAAAGATCCCGTTCGATTTTTATTATCACCGTTTTACTTTGTTGAATACTGAATCGTTACCACGTTGAGCAGTATATTATTTCTGGTTTTGAAACGAAAATATTATTAGCAGTTACTTTTATTAATATATAACAACATTACCCGAATTAGGCTCCAACAGTTTCACAGTTCCACCGTACTACGTTAACATTTCCTATAAAAAGAAACTACGTCCGGAATGAACACTGATAGACAAAGTAGCACATGAAACTCAATTGGCAATCATCGAAATAGTTTAGGGTGACGCTTTTATTTTATTTCAATAAATAACGATAGTCCTTTTGCTTCCAACAAATTAGTAATGCTTATTTTAAAACAAAGGTTTCTGTGATTATGATAAGGCACAGAGTTCCACAAATAATAGCTCTCTGCCAGCGTATCATTAGCTTGATTAGCCAGTTACTCCATGCAATTGGTATTCTGTTGTTGTTTTGTATATAATTTTGGTCAATTGAGGGTTAATAATTGAATTGACATCGGACCAAAGCTTTTGTGTAACCGATTGGAACTTGTGTGTGTTCCAATCCACAGAAAGTTTATTTAAGTATGTGCAAGGTCCGAGAATAAACACGGGACTTGAATGCAATTGAATTTGCAATAATTCGACCCGAGGCCGACAAAAAACACATCAAAAACAAAATAAATTCTATTCGTAAACAACAAATATTTGTTTCCTTGTTAGGGCCTTCCAAATGAAGTAACAGCCGAAAACGAACATACATACATACACGTACACAGCAAAAACAAAAAAAAAAACAAAAAAACAATCGCAACCACAGATAGACTCACTAATCCACGTGTTTGTTGGGTTTTGTGAGAGTGTGTGTGAGAGTATGTCATATAGAGTAGCTATGTGCCTACCTTTGTAGCCTTTGTTGTTTGGGCTTTGTTTTATTTTGCTTTTTGTTAATGTTTTATTGCATACCCAAACACATTCATAGAATGAACACCATGGTCGGACACACACACCCATACACCCCACCATACAAATATTCTGATTATACTAGTTGTGTAAATAACCCGTATAACTACTGAATACTGAACGTATAAACGGCAAAACAACGACAACATCAGCAACTTCAATGGCAACAGCAAAAACAACAGCAACAATACCAACCGACCGCCACTACTTCTTATTAAGCTAAACTTCAAAAATAAACCGACAAATCGGAGATGGAGCGACGAAATCGAAAGAAAACTGAGACTGAAAGAAGGCAAGAGAATGAGCGAGCGAACAATATTTCGCATAATGAATTCGTTTTTTGTGTTTTATGGTGTTGTTTTAAACCTAACTATGGGCCGACAAACAGTGCCATTCATATGCAGGATTTTCTCCGATTAACATTAGACTGGTACTGAATGACACAGAGTACTTACGTAGAATTCTTTTATCGTTTATTCCAAATTACAGACAGTCTAGTTTGCAAAGTTAAACGGGCCTGTTTGAATATATATTTCATTCCCCACTTCATTGAAAAAAATTATTTAACAATTTATTAATAGCGATATATATCGGAGTATATGAAAACTTGTACCAATATATATACCACGCACAAATTTGTATATAAGTCAGCTATACAGAACCCTTTATACCAAATTATTGTCCCATCGATGTTTTTTCTATTAAGAGACACATTGCTTTTCCGTTGCTCAATGTGCGTTGTATAAAGTTTCACGATGTCGATATTTGAAGAACATTGTTTGGTGTAATGACATCGTATCTTACAACTATTCGATATTTCATTAATTTATTCAATCGGTACTTAACTGTTTAATACTCAAACCAAAACAAGATATAATGTCCCAATCCAATATAACTTATATAACTTTGACAATACACAACTACACCCAAAATCATGTATTTGTTAATATATCACATATATAATAATGACAAAACTGCAACAAAATTCAGATAAAATCTTTGGAAAATTAAAATTGAAAAAAAAACTTTTTTATTCGTTATTTAAGGTAAAGTCATTCAAAGCGAATATAGGGTCGATAGTCATTTCTACACAATTCTATTTTTTTTTTTTTTTTAGTATTTTAAAATCGAACCATCTTAATATACTCATATACACACACAATGTTGGCTGTTTCTTTTGCCTTTTGATATTGCTGTAATTCACCACGGCTTATTTACTTTGTGTGTTTCATTATGCTTATGAATGTGAGTGCGTGTGTATGTTTGTCTGCATATATTTTCCAGTTTTTAACAATTTTCATTGTGCATTTAGCAATAAAACACAAAAACAAAAACATAAAGGCTTGTCTGTGAGTGTTTATGTAGATGTAATTCAGTCGGATAATTTAAAGTGCTTCGCTTCGCTATATTTTTTGCAATACAATCACGAATTGGCAATGTTTATTTAGAAATTGCAAGAGCAAATTGTGTACAAAAAATTCTCATCCAAGATATTTCACAAAGAAGGAGAGGGGAGGCTACCGCTCACTTCTGCAGTTTTGCCTCTTCAGTTTTCTACAATCAATCATTGTGATTATTAATAATATAAATATTGTGAAACAAATTGTTTACCATGTTATTGATACCTAAATAGGTGGCATGAACATCAAGTACAAAGGATTGCCAATGTTCAGGTGCACTTGGTAAACAGACTTATTCCAAAATACTTTCCGACTGGTAGTTATTGCAGAAATTAAAAAAAAAAAACTTACGATATTAAAAATGCTCAGCTTCTTATTCGCCGTTCGTAGACCAACGGATAGACGAGCAAATAAAAAATAAATTTGTAATTCAGCATCATCACTCACGCAAATTAATCCGAACGTTGAATGGCTCCTTGTTGTTGGCGGGCAAATCAATGCCTCTTTGTGGCTGCTGCAAGAAAAACAACTCATAAAAACTTCCAATTGAAGAAACCGTTCACCCAGTACCACTTCTATATCCAGACAGACGGTGATTGGGATGGGGATGGCAGCGCTACCAAGCAAATGCAAGAGTCCAAATCAAGCCGCAAGCGAAAGAATAATAATGCCAACCTACACAAATAACAACAATAATAATAATAAGTTTGCAACGATTATACGTCCTCAGTAGCACCTTAACGCACCAATTGCTTATGGGGGCAAAGCTTTCATCTTTACAATAGAATTTATGCGATTGGAGAACAGAGTAACAACATCGACATCGACATAACCATCATCATCAGCAACAAAAACAATAACGTGGGCTGCAAATATGCACCGCAGTATATTATGTATACGCATATGCGTATATATGTGAGTTCGCATATAAAGCGCAAATTGTTTGCACACGTGTTTGGCTTTAGCAATGTGCAGGCGATGTGAGGAGAATGCGTTCTAGGATTCATTTTGTTTTTTTTGCTATTTTGAAGTTGGCCGGAGACCGCCATTAAACGCATACCCTTTGATCACATGTTACATACATGCGAATTTTTTGTTTGCTTTCTTGGGCTTTACAAACACACAGAATTCTAACAAATAAAGGAAATGAGCCAGAACAATAATAGGTGGCGTATGCAGTTACGAGGTTATAAGAAAAATCTCCTTCAAATCATATTCCATATTTATTGAAGTTATCAATATTTTAATCCCCTAAAAATCCCCAGATCCTCGAACCAAAAAAAAACTTATCCCCATTTCCAAAACAAAAATTCCCATTTTTGGGCATAATTTGGCAGTTGTAAATTCTTACTACAGCTTTCTCAGATGTTATTAAAAACATTTCTATTGCAATTCGAGAATTTCATTTGAAATTCGAAAACTCAATTTGCAATTCATAAAATTTTATTTGTAATTCGAGAATTTAATTGGGCATTCACAATATTTCATTTGTAATTTTAAACTTTTTCATTTGTAATTCGTATATTTCCATTTGAAATTTAAAGGATTACATTTATTTTAGTAGTGTTTGGCGGATTATTTGGGATACCATTTGTATTTTGTTTTTGCAAAATAGTCAGCCTTAATGCCAGTTTGTTGTTTTTATAAAAAACAACTATTTATTAGTGGGGAATGTATGGCATTGTCCGCCGAGGGGTAAGGCAGGGAAACTATAGTTTCGGATCTCGCCACTGATCCTCATCAGTTCTTTAGTTTTTTGTTGGGATATTCTCCCCAGAAGTAACTAATAGCTTCTTTACAAAAAACCTTATATAACCCAAATGTCTCTTGTGACAATTCGAAGTTCTTACGTTTCCAGCGATACGACCCCAATGAGAAGTTCGTTTCGTTGGCGCCTGACTTCGTGGTCAACAAGGCATTTACGGACAACTAAAAACAACAAACTGGGATTAAGCCTGACTATTTTGCAAAAACAAAAAGGATTACATTTTAAAAATTACTCACTAAGGATTTTCATGTTTTTTATTTGTTGTCAAATGTATTTTGTTTAAAATTTTCGATCAATAATCTGAATATTATGTTTGTCCGATAACTTTTCCAGTAAAATTACACGTTTTGAGACTTTGTTTTTTCATGTGAGAATTTTGGAATAAAGTTATCGAACAACATTCAGTAAATCCAGTAAGAAAACAAATTCAAATATCACAATTTGAAGGTGCTGATGAAGTTGATACAAAATAAAGATTTTTAAATTAAATTTTGTAATACCATAAAATATAAAAGTAATATAATAATATAGAATTTAAGAATAAAATATACATAATAAATTTAAAAGTCTATAATAATCAAAATATTCAGGTTATGGCTCGAAAATTTAAAACATATTTACATTTGAAAGGGAAATATAAACATGAAAATTTTAAATTTTCAAATTATTGGTTTATCAAACAAACCTACTGTTGTTAGTTTTTAGATCTTAAGCAATATACATTGTGTATGAAATTTTATTATTAAAATTTGTTATTTTATTTTTTGTGATTTGTTACTTTACTTATTTTGTTCAAAAGGGTTTTCCAATACAGTCACATGATAGAGAAAACTCTATCAACATATGTTTTGTTCCAGTACTTTTTTTTAAAGTAAAGCTAGTAACAAGAAAAATGTTAAAATAACCTTCTGAAAGAATAATGGAGCAATGTTTTTTTTAGAAATTAACCCTTTAAGTCATTAATGTATTAACCCATTGGGGACAAAAATAATTTAGTCGATATATTTGATAACATTTTATTTATATATATTCTTATTATTGTGAAATATAAATAAATAAAATTATGGAATATCATCACATGCAGGGTCGTATAAAGTGTTTCGAAAGGGGGGGTTATATGAAAGGGGGGGGGGGTGGGGTTATATGATATGTTTGATTTTTGTAAAAAAAAATAAAATTTTTCTGTTGCATAACAAAAGTTAATGTAAACAAAAACAATTCGAGCGGTGTCGAGCACCAAGGACACCCCTCCACTTTGCTACGTCTATGATTACATATATTATTTAGATGAAGTGCGTTAATTTTCTAAATCTAAGTCATTGTGAATATTTATATACGTTGTAGACGTCTTCATTGAACTCAAACAGACGAATTTAGTTTTAGAGATTCCAATTCATCAATAAAATGTTGACATTTTAACATTTCACTGCTACATGCGTTTGATTAATCTAATTGATGATATTAAAGGATCTAATGTATCCAAGGCTCTAGTAGATATATCTAAGATGTTATTCATTCGGTTGCTCTTACGAGCGTGATGTAACCTGTCGACCTTATACATTTTATGCCTAGCTTCAGCAGCATCTTCTCCAAGAGCCCCTAATGGAAGTACACAATTTTCCAAAAATCAGCTTTTTTGTTTTTGTGGCACATCAATGATTTTTGGTACACATATACAGAAAAATGTTCTGACTCCGAAACCGTTCGCGATCAAATTTTTGGTTGATGCGCGCAAAAGTTCTCGAGGTTTTAATTTTGGGCATCAGAAAAAAATCTTAAAATTTCGCCGTTTATTATATTGAACAAAAACGTTGATATATATATCTTCCTCCGTAAAATAAGAATATGGATATATTATAATAATCACGATAAAGTTGCACATATTCGCCAAATATGAAAAAAATAAAAAAATATAGCAGATTACATCAATATTTTCATTATATTAATGACATACACACACCTAAAAATTAAGTCCCAATTTATATTAGGCGAGTTTACTTGCGGCAAGTCTTTGACTGTAGGAGAGAGGGGCAAGGGGAATAGAAATGGCAAAAATTGCTCGTACCGACAATTTTCTGGCAATTCGTTTTGTGTATTTCGTATTTGTTGACATTTTATATTTATTTAAATGTGACATCAAATGAAAAAAGAAATATTTTCGAAACCGAATTGCCTTGTATAGACGCATGGAGCAAGTTCAAAAGGGAACGATAATGATTGCCGCAAGTAAACTCGCCTAATATAAATCAGGACTAATTTAAAAATATCTACAATCTAATCTAAACACCATGATGAATCAAATGATATCAAAATCACACAAGTCCGTGTAGCGGTTTGTAAATCACAGGGGCAACAAAACAAGATATTGAGGAAAAATATTTGTTTTTGGTACGAAAAAATAATGTCATCATATTTATTTTTTTAATTGTATACAAGAAATTCCAGAAAAAAATGTTTGGAGTTATTCTTCTATTTTACCCGAATATCATCGAAAAATAGACATATATAAAAATAATCACTTTTTGTGTATAAGTATACACCTTGCGAATTATATAGTAAGACCCTTCCGATACATTTTGGGGTTCTATAAATAGGAATAAAGCTTAAAATAAAACTATATTATGAAATATACATTTTAAATTGCGTGTAAATCGCGTAATTCTCAAAATTATTTGATGCGC